>NW_026973676.1:420000-445000 GCF_035594125.1 Scylla paramamosain | reverse complement strand
TTTGTTATATGCAGAAATCTAAGCCTTTCCTTATTAACATGGACATCATAGTAAATTCTATGTTTTTTTTTTTATTATTTGAATGCATAAACACATAAGTAAACACATGATTAGCCGAATCCTTTGTTAAGGTACCGGAGTAGTCGTAAGTGCGCCCCTGTACACACGCGCGAGTTTTGAAGGGATAGAGGCCTCCACACTCCTTGTGAGACCCTTCAGTGAAAATGAGAGAGTGGCTCTCCTCTCTCTCATTGAAGGGAGGCCTGTCGTTGTGTCCAAACGAAATAAGGACGAGTTGATGAGAGGGTGGACCAGGCATCAGCTGATCAGCTGACGACATTGTTGGAACACGCGGTGGTGCCGCTTCTTCCGTGTGAAGAGCGTATAGCTTGAGGTACCCAATATTTCGCAGTTCTTCTGCTTCCACTTATGAATAAACAAAATGCAATTCTTATTCTGATCACATAATTCTCGCTCATACGTTTTGCTTACCTGAACATGCTTTACGCTGCAAATAAACGTGACACCCTGCAGGAAAACATCACCTTATTAATTTTCTTCACTTCTACACTTAAGTCGTGTTTGTATCTTTAAATATTACCTCATATACGGGTCGAGGGGGACTGAAATTCACGTGTCATATGCCAATGAGAATATACTAGCACTTCATTATGCATAAATTACTATATAATCCCTAATTATGCCCCAAGGGAAAGGTCTAAGGGAGGTCTCGAGGTACCTTGGATCTGCTAAGTTTTACTTGGAGGAAGATGTTGTGAGACGGGGATACCACCGTTAATCCAACGCCACATCGAGATCATATGGCGCCTGATGAGAATGAGATGAGAAGTGACGCCAGATATTGACGGATGGACACAGAAAGAGAGAGAGAGGGAGAGAGGGATTGAAGGAAAGAGAAAGAGATAAGACAGACAGACAGACTGATGGAGGAAGATATGAAATAAAGATGGAGAGAAGAAAGAAAAGAAAGAAAAAGATAAAGGAAAGGGAGAAGGGAAAGGAGATGGGGAAAGAAATGAGAGAGGAAAGAAAACATGAATTAAAATTAAAGGAATGAGAGAGAGAGAGAGAGAGAGAGAGAGAGAGAGAGAGAGAGAGAGAGAGAGAGAGAGAGAGAGAGAGAGAGAGAGAGAGAGAGAGAGAGAGAATATACGGACACACACACACACACACACACACACACACACAAGATGCACGTGAACTGGAAAGAAGTCACCCTAAATGATCAACCCGATAATTGCACGAATAAATGACTTCTCCGAGAATTGCAAGTAGAGAGTGAGTGGAGCGTCAGGAGAGGTGGCGGGGGACAGCAGGGAGGAAGGAAGGAGTTTGTGGGGATCATTGTTTGTTGCTGGTTAATGATACTCTTTTACTGCCGCTCATGTACGAGTATATGTACGGCGGGGACTGGCCAACGCCACCAAGAGAGGAGAGTGTGTGCAAGAACCGGGTTTAGTTGATCCGTTCACTTGTGTGGCGTCTCAGCGTCGTATTGTAATGGTCTTGTGACTTTATTGATGATTTTCAGTGATAACAGTTACAGGAAAATTGTGTGACCCAGTATTCAGTGTTGCTCTTGTAGCGTTTGTGGTGAATATTTGTATCGGTAAAATTCATCTGGGCTACTGAAGAAAAGTAATAAATGTCATGTCAGTTAAAGAGTTAATGTTACCTTTTTACTGATATGTTCATCTTTAGTTCACTTTAAGAACTGTGTAAAAATTAACTGTTTGCACAAAATTACGGAGAAAGAGAGAGAGAGAATACTAGGTTAATTTGGTCTTTTCCAGGATACACAGCTATTTATTAGACTGCGTTTTTATGTAAGAGTCTCACTGGCCAAGGGCGACAAAAATTAAAATAAAAGGGTCAGCTGAGGTGTCTGTCCCTAAAGGAAAGTGGTGACAGGATTATACAAAACTGAAGCAGTGTCTTGAAACTTTCCTCTTTAGACAATTGAAGTCATAGAAAAGGGGCAAATACAGAAGCAGGCAGGGAGTTCCTGAGTTTACCGGAAAAATGGATGAATGATTAAGAATACTCGTTAATTCTTGCATTAGAGAGTTGGGCAGAGTAGGGATTAAAGGAAGAAAAAAGTTTTGTGCAGCGAGGTCGAGGGAGGAGGGGAGACATGCAATTAGCAACATCTGAAAAGCAATTAGGATGAGCAATTAGGATTAGGGTGCCCCACCCACCAACGTCCAATTGGAGAATGCCCCACTCACCAGCGTCCCACTGGAGGAGGGTGCCCCACCCATCAACGTCACATTGGAGCGTGCCCCACCCATCCCCGTACCACTGGACCGGGTAGCCCCATCCATCCCCGTACCACTGGACGGGGGTGCCCCACCCATCCCCGTACCACTGGACCGGGTAGCCCCACCCATCCCCGTACCACTGGACGGGGGTGCCCCACCCATCCCCGTACCACTGGACGGGGGTGCCCCACCCATCCCCGTACCACTGGACGGGGGTGCCCCACCCATCCCCGTACCACTGGACGGGGGTGCCCCACCCATCCCCGTACCACTGGACCGGGTAGCCCCATCCATCCCCGTACCACTGGACGGGGGTGCCCCACCCATCCCCGTACCACTGGACGGGGGTGCCCCACCCATCCCCGTACCACTGGACGGGGGTGCCCCACCCACCACCACCGTGCCACTGGACGGGGGTGCCCCACCCACCACCACCGTGCCACTGGACGGGGGTGCCCCACCCACCACCACCGTGCCACTGGACGGGGGTGCCCCACCCACCACCACCGTGCCACTGGACGGGGGTGCCCCACCCACCACCACCGTGCCACTGAACGGGGGTGCCCCACCCACCACCACCGTGCCACTGGACGGGGGTGCCCCACCCACCACCACCGTGCCACTGGACGGGGGTGCCCCACCCACCACCACCGTGCCACTGAACGGGGGTGCCCCACCCACCACCACCGTGCCACTGGACGGGGGTGCCCCACCCACCACCACCGTGCCACTGGACGGGGGTGCCCCACCCACCACCACCGTGCCACTGGACGGGGGTGCCCCACCCACCACCACCGTGCCACTGGGCGGTTGTTCCCAACCTTCCACCGTGCCACTTGTCGGGTTAGGTTAGTTTAGTAAAGGTCAGGTTAGTTTAGATTAGGTTAAGTTTGGTTAGTGCGTTAGACTTGTTTAGGTCATGTTAGGTTAGGTCTGGTCAGGTTAGATTAGAGTAGGATAGGTTAGGTCAGGTTAGGTTAGGTTAGGATAGATTATGTGATGTTAGGTTAGGTTGGTTAGGTTAGTGGTTTAAACCAGGTTAAGTCAGGTTAGGTTAGGTTAGGTTAGGTTAGGTTAGGTTAAGTTAGGTTAGGTTAGGTTAGGTTAGGTTAGGTCTGGTTAGGTTAGATTAGCGTATGATAGGTTAGGTTAGGTTAGGTTATGTTAGGTCTGGTTAGGTTAGGTTAGCGTATGATAGGTTAGGTTAGCTTAGACTTAGACGTTAAGTTAGGTTAGACTAACGCGTTAAACTAGTTTAGGTCAGGTTAGGTTAGGTCTGATGAGGTTAGGTTAGCGTAGGATAGGTTAGGTCAAGTTAGGTTAGGTTAGACTAGTTAGGTTAGGTTAGGTTAGGTTAGGTTAGGTTAGCTTAGACTAGTTAAGTCAGGTTAGGTGACGTCTGGTCAGATGTGATTCGTGTAGGATAGATTAGGTTAGGTTAGGTTAGGTTAGCCGAGCGGTTATGTTAGTTCAGATTAGGCTAGTGCGGCAGGTTAGGTTTGATTAGGCCGGTGAGTTAGGTTAGATTTGATTAGCTTAGCCTTTATGTTAGGTTAGGCGAAAGCGTTAGAGAAGGTTAGGTTACGTCAGCGGTAAAGTCACGTTAGGCTTGATTATGCCAGCACTTTGCGTTAGGCTGGGCTAGCGCGTGACTAGTTTAGGTTTGGTTAGGTTAGGTCAGGTTAGCTTAGGATAAATTAGGTCAAAGGTTACTTTAGAATAGGTTAGGTTAGGTTAGGTTAGCTTTGATAAGTGCGAGACGAAAGAGGAGCAAGGAAAATCGGTGGACAGGGTATGAGGAAGAAAGTGACCAGATGGAGGCCCGGAAGATTTGTTTACTTGTCCTGCTGGATGGCTGTTTCCCACCCCCTTTGTCCTGCTGGACAAGTGTCCGCCATCACCACCTGTCCTGCTGTATGGATCCCCCACCCCACCTCTCCTGCTGGAAGGGTGTCTGCCACCACCAGCTGTCCTGCTCAATGGGTGTCCCTCACCAAACCTGTCCTGCTGGAAGGGTGTCTGCCGCCATCACCACCTGCCCTGCAGGGCAGACATCATGACCTCCACCTGTTCTGCAGGGCAAACGCCCACGACCTCCACCTGTCATGCAAGGCAGACATCCACGACCTCCACCTGTCATGCAAGGCAGACATCCACGACCTCCACCTGTCATGCAAGGCTGACATCCACGACCTCCACCTGTCATGCAAGGCAGACATCCACGACCTCCACCTGTCATGCAAGGCTGACGTCCATGAGCTCCACCTGTTCAGCAGGACAAGCTCCAGCCATCCTGCAGGACGGATGTTTAACACCACTTGTTCTGCACGATGGACGCCTGCCACCTCTACTCCTGCAAGACTGTACATTTCCGGCTGGTGTTTTCAACACTTGGATAGTAACAGAGTTACCTGTATTTTTGCGTGCATCTTGTGACTTGTGTATTTTCTACTAGACATGTCCTGGACCTCAAGGATAAGGTGCTGGTCAGCTACACAGTACTGTGGGAGAAACTGGACGGTTGTCGCCAAGACGAATGCAGCTGGCATTGAGCATGACAGAATTACCCTTGTCACGCTAAGCAATGCCACTGGTTAATCTATTCCTTTAATTTTCTTTAAGTACTTTCAGTGCATCATGTTATTCATTCAGGCTCTCCTGGGGTTTTTGGTATTCATTATTTAAAAAAAAAACTAGTTATTGTTTGCTTCCTAATTAAAATAAAAAGGTACAGTTTTCTCTCCTGCGCCATCAGGCGATGCACTCTTCATTTTAGAGGACGGTTGACTCACGCGTCACTCTGGTAAAACCTCAATCCATCACAAAATTGTCAGGTTTCAGAGCGAGCACCCTGACTAATGTTGTGACTCAAGTGGGCCTCTATCAAAGTCAGGGGGTAACCTCGAGGACCTCACTTTCGCGAACACACCCTTGGCTAATGGAATCTTCTTTACGCTCACCGGGCTGGTGGCTAGGGAAAGCACAGCCTAAGTTAGATAAGATCCCTGTGTTACTCGTGAATGTTTGGCTCCTGTGGCTGCGTGAATTTGTACGACTTTTTCGCTGGATTAGGTGCATACTTAAACACACACACACTCTCTCTCTCTCTCTCTCTCTCTCTCTCTCTCTCTCTCTCTCTCTCTCTCTCTCTCTCTCTCTCTCTCTCTCTCTCTCTCATTTTTTTGCTTACTATTACTCTCTCACTCTTACTCTGTGTTGTACAATGGTTGCAATATTCATAAAAATGAAACTGGTTTGATATTATTGTAATTATTATTATTACTATTATTATTATTATTATTATTATTATTATTATTATTATTATTATTATTATTATTATTATTATTATTATTATTATTGTTATTACTATTATTATCATCATTATTATCATTACTATTATTATTATCATTATTATTATTATCATTATTATTATTGTCATTATCATCACTAGTACTCCTATAAATAACGTCATTATTATTGTCAGCGCTAGTATTGCCAGCACGATATATTCATTATTAGTCTCACACTGTAATACATTACATACACTACACATGACATGTAATCTGTTCAAAGTGAGGCAGAATTTGTCATAACGAACAAAATAATAAAATGAAATCTGTTTCTAATTACGTTATTGTTGTTTGCTGCAATGCTCTCTCTGGCTGCATTTCATGCCGCGTTTTATCATTGATGCCAAAAACGTCACACCTTTGCGCTTCCTTTGTTACCTCAGCGTTGAGAGAGAGAGAGAGAGAGAGAGAGAGAGAGAGAGAGAGAGAGAGAGAGAGAGAGAGAGAGAGAGAGAGAGAGAGAAATCATTTGGAGTAAAATAATGCTTGATTCTGTTATTGAAAATAATTTATGAATTGAAAACCAACATTTTAAAGCCTGAATTTTTACACAATCTGCAATTGCAATGAGGCCTAAAAACATCACACGACAGAAAAGTTATTTCAATAATTTCACAGGAAAAGTTTTATATATTGTTCTGTCGCTCACATTCATTCTGTTGCCTCGTTCAGTTATTCTCATTATTTATCATCGTGTGGTTTCCCACACTATGCTATTTTTCTGTAATAAATACACTGGACTATATGTACCATTATACAAGCGCGTATCTATTCTTTACATGATTTTACTAATCAAATATTGAGATTCTTTTCTATTTCACACACACACACACACACACACACACACACACACACACACACACACATGATGGCTAGCCAAGACAACGAGTCTACGTGTTTAATTTCCATCACAAGCACTGCCTTACATCACACCCTCAAGACTACTAAGTGACAGCGAATTGATCACTAATGAATACACTTCCCATGGCTAGCTTCGTTGTGTGTGTGTGTGTGTGTGTGTGTGTGTGTGTGTGTGTAAAATAGTAATAATAATATTCGGTAATAATATTCTTGAAGTTTTACAACTGAAAATCCTCATGTTATGTACTTATATTAAATACTAACATACATACAATATTTTAAGTATACATTTAAGCCTAAGGAAGTATCTTATAATTCGATGCAGTGGCTGCCAGATGGCGTCGGTCAACCTACTAGCTAGGCCCTGACCATCCCGTGTGTATTTTTTTCTTTTCCGAGTTTGTTTCTCCTACCTAGCAGCGCGTCAAATCTTCCGACTTACACCAGGTACCTAATCACTGCTAGGTGAACAGGGGCTACACTGTAAACAAGTCCGCCATAAAACTTCTGACCTGACCCGGGATTCGAACCCAGGCCCTCCCGATTGTGAAACAGGCGTGCTAACAACTGCTCTACCAGACCTTCAGTGTGTGTATGTGTGTGTGTGGACCAGGTAAACAGACAGATGGATAGCTCCTGCATTTCTACCTCTGCAAAGCCTGTACTACTGACACCACAACACTGGAAACATCCCAGAAGGTACAAGAGAGGTCATTATATCTATAGAAGAGTGAGGAGTGGAAGCATGTTTTTGGACTTAGCCAGAATGGTTACGTTAAATTGAAGAAGCCCAGCATAAACCCCTCCTGTGCAGCCAGACTCCGGTCTGCGCATGCGCAGTGGTGCCAAGTAGCAGCCGACACCCTCCCTACACGTTCTCTCCTCTGTCAAGCAGGGGTGACTCGCTTATATTGTTAGTGACGGAGCAAGTCTTAAGGGAACATTAAGATGGCAAGACAAATGACAGACATAAGAGGCATGCAGCGAAATCAACTTCAGAGAATAAATAAAGAAGAACTAATTGACATCATATTAGCATCTAATGATGAGAGGGGGAATCTGGAAGACATTACGAAGAAACTGTCAGAGGTGATGAATGAACTCGACACTCTGAAACGTCTGGTAACATCTCCTGATAACGCTACCAATAAAAAGATTTCTGCTTTGGAGGCAAAATTAGAGAAACAAGAGGAAATAATCGCCCAGCATCAAAGGTTTATGGAAAGCCTGGACCGAAAAGAGACAGAAAACAACGTGGTGGTCCTGGGTGTACCCGACGAGAGACAGGCACTGGACGGGGCCACGCAAGATGATGCCAAGCTGACCAAGGTGTGGGACGCAATGGGGGTTGGCGCCGTGGACGGGACGTATAGGAGGCTCGGGAGGGGAGGTGGGGACCGCTGCCGGCCCATCCTTTTCACCCTGCGAGACAAGAACCAGCGACCAACTATTCTCGACCATGCCAAGAACCTGAAAGAACTGGGAGAACCATTCAAGAAAATCTTTGTCAAGAAAGATGTCCACCCATCGGTACGCAAGGAATGGCAACGATTGCGAGACGTGGAAAAAACGGAGAGAGAAAGACCGGAAAATGTGGGCTGTGTCATCCGCCTTGATCCCCTTGAACGGAAGGTATACAAGGACGGGTGTGTAATTGACAGCTGGAAGCCACAAACTTTTTGATGTACCCACAGCGAGTGTCGGAGCTGAAAATTATATCATGGAATGTAAATGGTATATATACGAAATTGGAAAAGCAAAATGTGTTGAATGTATTAACTCAATACGATATAATAAGTCTTCTTGAAGTGAAAACTAGCTTGCCAGTGCAGATACCAGGATATATATGATATCGTGGCGCAGTTGTAGGGTCAGCAGAACGAGGTGGTGTGGTAGTATGTCTCAGAAACTCCCTCTCGCGGTGGGTGCACAGCGTAGATGTGTCAAACGGGGACCAGGTGTGGATGCGACTCAGAAATGTACCGGGCGTTTTGTTGTGTTTTGGTTACATCCCACCTAGTGACTCCCCGTATTTCTCAAGTTTTTCTTTTGCCTCTATACAAGAGAAAATGTATTCATGCCATGCTGAGGTGGGATACCTAATTGTGGGTGATATGAATGCACGTTTCGGGAGTGCCGTAAGAGGTGTACTTACTCATTTGTACCCACCTCACAACGAAACACTCTCGTATCCCATAATAGCGGATGATGTTAATGTGTCTAATGCAAATGCAGAATTGTTGTCTTCTCTCTGTGCTGATAATAACTTAGTAGTTATAAATAACCTTAAAACACCATGTAAACATTTTGTCGGAGAGAAGACGTTTAGGAAAGGACAAGAATGGGTGTCAGAATTAGATACATGTGTTTCATCTTTAGACCTGCTAAACTTTATAGATGATTTTCGTGTATTGCAGCAGAGTGGTTTACCATCAGACCACGCCCCAGTTTCTGTCACTATAACAAGTCCACGTGTAAACCTTGACCAGATATTGGAGGGGGCACTGGCCTTGGGTGACCACTCTGCACTTCACACACAAGTTGCTAAACGTACACGCTCTAAGAAGCCTGTGCGTTTCACAGATATCAATATTGAGGGGTTTGGAAATGCTATTGCTGATATTACTATAAGCCTAGAGGATGACGTGGATATTGTAGCAGAAACTTTATCAAATGAGTTGTACAAATGTGCGGAGAGGTGCAGGAATGGAGTTAGACAAGTGGGAAATAGTGTGGATAATATGGGTAAATGGGAGAGGATTTTGCAGGACAAGGACGATGGCAGGGTATGGAAGGCAATAGATTGGAAGGGGAACTTCGATGTTTCAGCTCATGTGAATGAGAACTCTCCCAGTGATGAAATATTTAAAGAGCATTTTGAGAAGGTATTGAATCCGCAACAAATAAATTCAGACAATGACATTAGCACAGATGTACAAATACCGATCTTAGATGACCCTATTACCCCAGCTGAGATTTGTGACCAAATTAAGAAGATGAAGGTGGACAAAGCTTGTGGTCCAGATGGTGTTTCGCCAGGAATATTTTCACTCTTGCCTGCTCATTTGATTTTAACTATTGCCACTCTTTTTAACAATGTATTTTTAAATGCTTTGTACCCTCAGTCATGGACAAGAGCAAAGATATTCACCATATTTAAGAAAGGCGACAGGATGAACCCAGACAACTACCGTGGTATCAGTGTAACGAATGCCATAGCTAAGGTGTACGACATGGTTTTGTGTCGGAGGATGGGTCTGTGGTACACACCATGTCGGGAGCAGGCTGGAGCACAGCCAAAACGCGGTTGCATATTGTTACTCTCCGCTTAATAACAGACTCAGCAAGGCGGAAGAAGTACAAGTTGTTTGTTGCTTTTGTAGACTTCTCAAAAGCATATGATGTATTACGAAGAGATAAATTATTCACAGTACTAAAACGGCTAGGATGCGGAATGATTATGCTTGCAGCAATATGTGCCATGTACCAAATAACCGAGAGTATTTTAGGATGTGTAGTGATAACATCTACGGTGGGTGTGAGGCAAGGTTTGTCTACATCGTGTCTCTTGTTTATCATTTATGTTGATGATCTAATAAAAATGATGCGAGAAAAATGTACGCGTGAAACTTTCATTGACTGGTTGCACATCTTGTTGTTTATGGACGATACGGTACTGCTGGCAACCTCGCGAGCAAATATGATGAAAAAACTATGTATTTTGAACGAATTTTGTGACGAATATGGTATGAGAATGAACGCCAGTAAAACCAAGTTTTTTGTTATATGTGGAGGACCGGGCGACGCTGAACCGTTCCAGGTGGGTGACAAAACAGTCGAGCACTGCAGTCACTATATATATTTGGGGTCACCGTTCACTTGTGACGGGTCAGTGTCGTCCGCTGTCAAGCTTCACGCCAGGAACAAGTTGTGTCACGTGCTAAAGTTTGTTTCGTTTGTACGTAAGAACAACGACATCCCATTTATTGTTAAGCGACGTGTGTTTGATGCTGCCCTCCTCTCCTCACTACTGTATGGTTCAGAGTCTTGGGTCGGTGCTGATTTAAAGCCCATCACAAAGCTATATATTTGGGCTATGAAGGAGTTACTGAATGTGAGGAGGACAACACCGAACATAGTTTGCTGTGCCGAGTTAGGATATCACACGCTTGTAGATTGGATCCAGCATAAGCAACATAAATTCTACCATGAAATGTGGTCAGAAAGAATGAACATGTTTGACGACCCATTAATTTTCGCAATAAGATCTTTATTTGCAATGAACACTCCAGCGGGGAAGTTGATAGCACAAATGGTACACACTGCCGTGCCGCATAAGTCTACTTTATTGCGAAATGTTCATGATGCCATCTGTCACTCTGTAGCCTCAAGATGCTTAGTGTATAAGATGATGAACCCTGACTTAGCAGTACATGACATATACACAACAAGACACACGATAAACGACATACATAGAGTGTCATTCACACGGTTCAGGGTGAGTGGCCACAGCCTGGCCGTGGAGACAGGCAGGTGGAACAGGCGTGGGCGTGGCCGTCTGCCCCTGGAGGAACGTGTGTGTGTGTGTGGGGACGTACAGACAGAACATGTAGGTCAACACTGTCCACACACACAACACCTCAGACAACAACATGGTTTCAGCTCTATACAGGATTTATTTTCCATGCTGAATGCAAAATGTTGTGATATTATACACAAGATGTTACAACTGTATTGTTAACACTTTCTGTAATCCACTGTAAGATAAATATGTTATATTTGTCCAAAATTTAGAGGGTGCATGTCATACTTTTATATTTTATATGGCTGGTTGTAAAAATTTTTTTCTTAGTATTTAAATCGGTCCTTTTTGGAGAGCTTTATAGTGCATAGTTTTGGTACAAAGAAATTATGCGTTTCTATGTTATACCACTTTTTATAGTTTTTTCTACTTGGTCTTTGTGTTTTTATTCGTTTAAGCTTTTTTAAAGAAAATTAGTTATGGAATCTTTACCTTTGTGTAATATATTATGCAATTTTATTAGCATCAGTAGTGCAGTTTATGTGTTTATGTGTTACAATTTTACTGTCTGGTTTTGTTACAATATTTTTAACTTTAACCCAGTATTTATCAGTCGTATGGACTACAGTAGTATTTTATTTTTAGTATATAATGTTAATGAAAATTGTGATCATATAAAATAATAATAATAATCCTTGTATATCTTTATGTACGCTGTGGTCAATAAACTTATCTATCTATCTATCTTATCTGTGAACAGAAGGGCAGTAGCGGAAGGGCGGCGGTGGGTTGAAGGTCGCTCAGTTAAGTGGAGTGATTCACATAAATAAATAAAGACAGACAAGGTCAGATAAGCACAACAAAGGCCTCGTTACTGCTTGTTAAGGATAAAGGCCAATAAAGAGAATAAGCTTGCAGCTCAGCAAACACGACCAGTCTTTGAGCGGCGGGCGGGAGGCAGGACATGGATCGGGCTAAAGCCTGCTGAATCCTCGGCACACAGTCGGTGTATTGATAGCACACGCCCCCAACAGATAAATTATCAAAACCAGATAATTCCACTAATAGATTGGCTTCTAACTTGCACGAGGAAGCTGAAAGCGTAAATAAAGATAAACTAAAGTGGACGGCGATAGGCTCAAAGTGCGCTATAAATATGTACCTGCAGGTGCTGCTAAAAATACACACAAGACTTGTATTGCCAAACATGTACCGTGCATGTAAAAGCAAATGAAACTTGAAAACATGAAAAATCAAAACTAAATCATTATGTAATTAAAACAGCCGAATAAAACTAATCAAAAGTACAAAAGCGTAGTAGGTACTCAATTACAACCTTTGCTGTTCACAATTATTTAAAACTATAAATGTAAAAGATGATAGAAAACTAAACAAGTAAACCTTAAAATTTGAAACATGAAAACTAAAGCATGATCTTGAAATAAGATTATAGAAAAATGGTGACACGACAGCAAGCAGAAGTTAGAATAAATACAAGCGTCATAAAATACACACCAATGTAACACGAAACATAAGCAAAAAAGTAAGGGAAATTTTCAGAGCGTCAGACTAGCAGGGTGAGACTAAAACAGTCATAGATGCTCAAATTAAACAGAGCATTTTGTCTGTAACAAGTATTACAGTATTAAACTAGTAGTGTCACGACTACACTTCCAGAATTTGACTGATAACTCTGCGGACCACCTCATTCGTGAACCTTCCACTAAATAAATCATTCATGTCAGAAAAACTGAATGTCGCGTGTATGTTGTGTGAGACTGCATTGTTGTGTGACGTGTGTGTTGTGTGAGACTGCATTGCTGTGTGACGTGTGTGTTGTGTGAGACTGCATTGTTATGTGACGTGTATGTTGTGTGAGACTGCATTGTTGTGTGACGTGTGTGTTGTGTGAGACTGCATTGTTGTGTGACGTGTGTGTTGTGTGAGACTGCATTGTTGTGTGACGTGTGTGTTGTGTGAGACTGCATTGTTGTGTGAGACTGCATTGTTGTGTGACGTGTATGTTGTGTGAGACTGCATTGTTGTGTGACGTGTGTGTTGTGTGAGACTGCATTGTTGTGTGACGTGTGTGTTGTGTGAGACTGCATTGTTGTGTGACGTGTGTGTTGTGTGAGACTGCATTGTTGTGTGACGTGTGTGTTGTGTGAGACTGCATTGTTGTGTGACGTGTGTGTTGTGTGAGACTGCATTGTTGTGTGACGTGTGTGTTGTGTGAGACTGCATTGTTGTGTGACGTGTGTGTTGTGTGAGACTGCATTGTTGTGTGACGTGTGTGTTGTGTGAGACTGCATTGTTGTGTGACGTGTGTGTTGTGTGAGACTGCATTGTTGTGTGACGTGTGTGTTGTGTGAGACTGCATTGTTGTGTGACGTGTGTGTTGTGTGAGACTGCATTGTTGTGTGACGTGTGTGTTGTGTGAGACTGCATTGTTGTGTGACGTGTGTGTTGTGTGAGACTGCATTGTTGTGTGACGTGTGTGTTGTGTGAGACTGCATTGTTGTGTGACGTGTGTGTTGTGTGAGACTGCATTGTTGTGTGACGTGTGTGTTGTGTGAGACTGCATTGTTGTGTGACGTGTGTGTTGTGTGAGACTGCATTGTTGTGTGACGTGTGCCTCACCTTGCTTCTTACAACCGTCCAAAGAAAAGCAGCCTTGGTAAAAATTAATCAGGAAATTATAGTCAGCACAATTTGTCATAAATGTTCCAGTGCCATCTAAGTCATCTTCCTGTCACTTTTTCTCTTGACAGTATGCATAAAGCATATTGTCTTTATTTATCAATAAGTGAACAGATATTACGTGGCTGCATTACTGAGCAGCAGCACCGTGGCATCACAATGGAGCCTCCAGCGTGAGAGTTATTTCTCAAGTGATACTGAAAGCATGGAGCCATTTCACACACCTACAATAAAATGGCATTTTATAAACATGACTGATTCATAATAATGAAAGGCATGCCCAACTCAAAACAATTTCCAACTGACTAACACATTATAGTTTTGCTGTTTCTTTTTGGTTAATGTGGAGTTACAACATCTTACAAATACAAAATTGCTACAGGAATTTTGCAAAGAATGCAAATGCAAAGAATGCAAATGTAACAAATTATTTTTTACTTTTCTTTTATTTAACTGAGTATTGAAAACCACAGAGGTCTTTTATTTGTTTTGTTGAGGCCATGTAACACACAGGTTTGCACTCAACCAGGAGGTAATGAAGTGTTGTAAAACATCAGGCTTCCCTTTTATTTACTTTTAGTCTAATTATTATAACAGCACTGTAGTCTTTGGCGGGACTTTACCCTTGCACCGGGAGAACCTGAAGGCAAGTGAGGAAGACGCATAGCAAACAACGCTGGGTCCTGGGGCCTGGATCACTGGAGTCGGTGCCTTGGCTAACAAACCAACAACGCCAGACTGCGTTGACTCTTCTGCGTCGTTTGGACTTAATACATTGAAATTCCAAACCTCTCACTTTGTAACACTCACGGTTTTGCTGGTACATCTCACTTCCTTTTATATATTCATATATTTAGTGTTTTTATTGTTTTTTTTTTTTTAACCATACCATAATTTTGTTTCTAATCTCAATATTTTATCCTAATATCTTTGCTACTTTGAAAATTTTGTGGCTGCGCCATATGACCGCGGTGTTATGGCGCCATGAATCAAATCCTTGAGTCACTCAGGCAAATTACGTCATAAGAAAAGGTTTGGAGTAAAATAATAATCTTGAAGAGACACCAACTCGCCCAGCAGTATGCCTGGCAGCAGTACCAACGCATGCCGGAAAGGACTGTGGTCTATACAGTAGCCTCAACAGTGAACACCACTGCTCCAGTAGTAATAAACACTTTCAAAGCTAAAAGTTTCTCTCATAGTAAAGATTACTTTCAGAATTGCTCCAAACTCATAAAATGACTCTCAAAGTTGCGAGTTGCTCCTACAAGTGCTCTCAAAGAGAGCCAAACATGAAAGTGCCTTGGTGGGATTTTTATCTTGTTAAGAGTGAAGTTTGTTTTGTCGACAAAGGCGGAATATACGTACATACATGCAGACACATCTGTGTGTGGGTGTGTGTGTGTGTCTGTGTGTGTGTGTGTGTGTGTGTGTGTGTGTGTGTGTGTGTGTGTGTGTGTGTATGTATATATATATATATATATATATATATATATATATATATATATATATATATATATATATATATATATATATATATATATATATATATATATATATATATATATATATATATATATTATATATATATATATATGAGAGAGAGAGAGAGAGAGAGAGAGAGAGAGAGAGAGAGAGAGAGAGAGAGAGAGAGAGAGAGAGAGAGAGAGAGAGAGAGAGAGAGAGAGAGAGAGAGAGAGAGATGTACTGTGCATGTTAATTTAGATGGTGAACAATGTATGCCCATGCAGTCTTTTGCTTGGCGGTCACTCCCGGATCATATTTATCCTTTGTTGTATTGTTTTCTTTGTTCTGTGAGGTTTACAGGGAGTAACGTTTCATAGCTGCATTAATTTCTTTCACTGTTGAACCGACAGCCGTCCTCTCCATCCATCTTGAGAAGACAAGCGGCATGTTGGCCAGGCAGGGAGGGCGGCGCTTAGTTTACATCCGCCAAATTATCGACATGTCCGGTAATGACATATCGCTCTTAATAATGCTCAGAAATAGTCTATAATTACTTAGAAATATTAAAGATTGATTCACAAACATAAACTACCACCAAAAGAGTGACATCTTCTTAGATCTGATTCAAAATGATGCTGCTAAATTTTGAAAAACCGCTACTTTATCGGCTTTTCTACTGCTAGGAGTAACTTTTACTCTGAAAGTAAAAGCTGCTTTTAGGAACAACATCCAAAAGCAAAGTGGAGGATAAAAGCACTTCTAGGAGTTGTTGTAGAAGTACTCCTGGGAGTCTTTATTAATACGGGCCCTGGTCTTCTACACCAGCTGAACATCACTGTTTTATTAATTTTCCTAATCACTTCACTGACCTCATCAAGGTCTGCCTGGCTGCACATGCAGCCTTCTCAGTGATCTGGGAATGTGGGAAAAAAAATGTGTCATCACACTACTCAAGCCACACCGGTAGAACGTTCAGTACTAACTTGTCTGGTCTCCACAGCTACCTTAATGATGTTTATCTATCTCTTATGTGCAGGAAATAAAGCCTACAGCATTTAATAACAATGACAAGTGATTTAAGGTGAGGATGGAGAGCTCCTCGTACGTGACAGTGACAGTGTTCCCATCATTTACACTGCCTGTTATTTAAATTCAAGCAACATTACCTCGGTCAACATGTCACCAGCCTTTCACATACACCACCTGCAGAGTACTCTTCATTTTACCAAAGATGCAGCAGCCGCTCTTGCCTGTACACTGTGCAGGGAATAATTTTTTGATCCGGGTAACGTCCGCTCCTCTCCCACCAAGACCCCATTCAGCTGTTGGTGACCGACGTGGCATCTGTTGCTATCTAAACTCACTAGTCTAATCCTGCAGCCCTTCCACTGAAGCCGCATATCCTATCATGTAGAATTCTTTGGTTTGTTTATTCCCGCACACATAATATACCCGCTTCTCCAACCGGAGGCGGCCACGTCCCCTCCTGTTCTACTCGCCCACATTCACTGCCAGGGAGTGGCTGGCAACGCGGAATACAATGGAATTAATTTATTGCATTTTTTTTTTCTTTATAGACTTTATAGACAAAGTGCAGGGATAGTGTGGATTGATTTGTCTGGAGATCATATGCCTCGACAACTGTGAGTGTAGCAATGTATCCCTCACGTCTCACATCCCTAATGCAGTGTCATCTGTCTGGAAGAGAATCAAGTTTGTGATGTACAGCAGGATTTCGTGTCATATCTGCTGACTAAGACTAGTCTCATTGCTAACGTCAGGCGTTCGTCCAGTTGGGATCTTTCTCTCCAGATAGAAAAAAAAAAAACTTTCTTTGCTTTTCCTTCACAAGACAGTGTAAGGATGGGAGTAATCTAACCGGAGTCTGTGTAACAAACATCATTACATGTTGGCATCCTGACATCAAGAAGTCTTTTTAATGCACCCTGCATACATTTCTGACGACAAGTTTTAAATCTCCATTCAGCCAAGACTCGCTTCAGGATACACTTTTTTTTCTTTAAGAACGATAAGTATTTTATAGGTGTGACATTTTGATGTCAATATGAGCTCTGAGTGCCGCAAAAACTGAGCCACCACCAAGCCCGCTGTTTGAATTGGTGTTTTATCATCTAAAATGCGCCAAACAAATAAAGACATTTGTTTTGGATTGACTGATTTTCATACCATATTCATCACAAAATCTTTTCACTACCAAAGTTTTTATTTCATTTTTTTTTTCTCTTGTGGTCGCGAGCAACACAGTGTCATCCATCATAACGAGAATGTGCAGCCAAGATACAAACCCGTCGTCACCACAGCTCGCCTTCACTCTCTTTGTTAACTCATTAACGTCTAGGATGAATAACAAGCAGGATGTGGGGGAGCCTTGGCGCACACTCATCAAGGCTGTCAACACCGATGTACCCAACACACTCTCAGTCACACGATACATCGCAGCCACGGCCACCAACATTACCAAGACACACCCTAACCCTTGTACCACTTCAAGCAGCTTCCTCTGGGCACGCAGGCTCATAAGCTTGGCTAAAATCAATTAAAATCACATGTAAAGTTTTTTTTTTTTTTTTTATGGTATAATCAGTGAGGGATCGAAGCAGCACAGTGTATTCGATGCAACCTCTGCCACACTGCGCCCCTGCTGCATATTTCCGGTCTGGAAGAGTAGGTGCCAGTCATTCTTGAACACGCTAGATTAGGTTAGGCTAGCAGTAGGTTAGGCTTTGATCAGGATAAATTCATGGACTAACTTTGTGTGAGAATCACAGTGTGAGTGTTTCCGAGCACATCCTGTGGCTAGTTTCGGAGCTACAGCCGAGCTTCTTGGCAGGCGTGCGCGTAATTCCCTTACACTTCTGGAAAATGGTCCCCGGCTTGCTTCCGGTGTGGTACGAACCACCGTCCCAGGCGGCAGCACAGTACCATGTCATGCAGTGTCGCCAAACTATCAATGATACTTATGCCCCTAAAATTAGCTGGTTCGCTCCTATCGCCACACTTGAATATACAAACTTTGCACTAGTCTATTCCTCAGGGCAGCTACCGGATGTACAAATGGTGTTGAACAATGTTGTGGTCATAAGGATCCAGCGGCGTGGTAATGACTGGAATGCACCTGAAGGAACACCATCTGGGCCGCAGGCTTTATTTGTTTATTATTATTTGTTTATTTGTTCCTTGACTTCATCGGCTAAGTATGATGGGAATGTTTACATGTATGTCAGTAGAGTCAAGACTGATTTCATTATCCATGGGTGGATTCATAACACTCATAAAAATCTTTAAACTCGTCATCTGATAGGGTGACAACAAATTTATCATCGCCATTGCCATTCACAGTTAACAGCTTGCCATACGCCTCTGTCATCGTGACGTGTGCAATCCTGTCCCACCTTGCCAGCCTTGTGTGTTCCCTGTCTTGTGTTGTCACCCCACGACTCGCTCTGGCACACTCATCACACTCATGAAGTGAAGTTCATGCTGAGGTAATGTTCACCTTTGAACCATCACGCTTCAACCTCAACTTCCTTCTCCCTTCCACCTGTCACCCTTCTCAGGATAGTCCTGATAGTCCTGATAGTCATGACAGTCCCCACCCCCAACCCTCAAAAGAAAACAATAATAAGCTTCCAAGCGAGCCTCATCGCCATGGACTCAAAAACTGTGACGCAACGCAACACGTATCATGCCACTGTCACGTAACAATCTGTCACCCAAAAACAACACCTCCACACAGGTGTTGTACACTGAGTATTCATCACAGTATGCGCATAATTTACTTACTCCATAACAAGCCGCTCTTAATAACATTATATATATTGCTGTATTGTCAAGATTTTATATATATATATATATATATATATATATATATATATATATATATATATATATATATATATATATATATATATATATATATATGTGTGTGTGTGTGTGTGTGTGTGTGTGTGTGTGTGTGTGTGTGTGTGTATGTGTGTGTGTGTATGTGTGTGTGTGTGTGTGTGTGTGTGTGTGTGTGTTGCATTACTTAGTTCGTTGTTTCACTTTGAAACGCGAAGTGTTTATATCTCTGCCTTTCTCTTATTTGTCGTGATCTTTACCCATGACGAGGGATACCAACCCAAGGAAGCTAGAGTGAGTCTTAAGCTTCCTTGACTGGCCGTCACCAGCCGCTGATGCTTCCTTCAGACAGAATGACCCAATGGGCAACGAAGATAGTTTGATGGTTTGATTGTTATGGATGCAATGCAGAACTCTAAATAAGGCTTCGTTTATCACCCCTCACCAGCCACTGATAGTTCCTCCAGCCACAATAACACACAATACACAACGAGGATGGTTTGATGGTTCGTTAGTTACAGATGCAATGAAGGAGAACGTAACTGAGGAGACATCACGAAGAGCAAGCAATATAAAGCCACAAGTATGTGTCCTTTAACATGCTAGCCAATCATTTACATATTCTCATCTCTTGACCTGTGCCTGCAATCACCGAACGACGGTGACACCAAACGAATAACAATAAGCGAATTTAGACATGCTTCGTTCAGTACAATATCTGTCACTACAATAACTCCTTTTAGCCCTCTGACCTCCAGTATGTTAAATATGATGATTACCTCCCTGACAAAGCCAGCCTGACAGACCACAACCGGCAGCACCCTCGCCAGAACACGCCGTTAAGCGTCGCTTAAGGAAGGAGAGAGAGAGAGAGAGAGAGAGAGAGAGAGAGAGAGAGAGAGAGAGAGAGAGAGAGAGAGAGAGAGAGAGAGAGAGAGAGAGAGAGAGAGAGAGAGAGGTAGGCAATGGATAATGATAGTGAATAGCAGATAATGGGCTGGAAAAGGAATGTGGTGTGAATGAGATAAAAGACTGAGAAAGGATGGAAACTGAGTGTTAATACATGGAAAAGAAACTAAGAGATGGATGGAAAGAATGAAGAACGAGGGAAAGAAAAGGTTAAGGGATGATTTTTTTGACTGGTTGGTTGACTAACAGATAGACTGGTTAATTGACTGACTGATTGACTGACTGATCTCTTGGTTAATGGATTAAAGGAATGGAGTAGGAATGTGGTTGAATGTTAAGGGATGATTGGAGTACTGGCTGAGTGATTAATGGGCCTTTTTTATTCATATATTTAGTTGACCTTGGCCAGTGTCACTCTTACATAAGAAAAAAAAGTCAGCTTCACAGCTGCATTATGTCAGTACAGTGGTCCCCTGTTCCCACACTATTCGTGTCTTGGTTGTGTGGTACAAAAAGGTATTTATTTTACGTTTCACTCTTCAATAACCTGTAATCTAATTTCTCTCTTCCATGAAATTGCAGTTGAGTAGATTAGTGTTGGTGTATCGTAGCAGCGAATCATCCTGGGCTCAAATGTGGCAGCAAGTACACCAGCTGAGAGTTTATGGCCACCAACGTGGATATTATTGGATGCAACAACTGCAACAAATTACCGCTAATGAATATTATAGTTCAGCCGCTCCACGCAGTGAATGTGTGGCGGCACACACACACACACACACACACACATAATGACATCAGTTAAACAAAGTCAACAACACATCACAGGAAGCATTAACCGTTTCAGGTCGCAAATAAGTTTTTGGATCGTGTCTGTGATACGCAAATCCGGCCCAAATATCAAGGTTTGTAAAAATGAAAAAATAATCATATTCTCATGCATAATAGAGTTCTACGCATCCACTGTGAAAAATTTAGGTCTCTACTCAGCCTGGAAAGGGATGCAATAATGATGGGAAGTTGTATTTCTGGTGATACATTGTGCACTATTGAGTGTTGCCATCGTAGTGGGTGGTTATTTTCCGCCGCAACTTGTGCAGCATTTCTCTCTAAATTAGGCAGTATTTTGCACCTGATTTGAACTGCAGTTGTTCAAAATTGGTCCAGAATGTACAAGGGTCCCATACAATCCTCCTCCTTTGTTTCAGTGGTGTTACCATGTAAGGTTTATGTAAACAATATAGCGAGAGGAAGTCATGAGCGAGGATACACATGCCCATATATGGTAATATACCAAATAAGCATTATACTACCAATAAATTAATTATATCTGGCATATCTGCTCTCTAACAACAAGATTTTATCATTATTCATGTTATTTCAGTAGATAAATGCACAAATAGCCGCTAGCGACGTCTGGAAATAATAATAATTGTGAAAAAAGGGGTATCTGATACCTTAAGGTGTAATTGCCATTGTGACTATATTTTCCTAACCACACAACTAGCGGCGCGTCCCATGAGTCGAGCGAGGATGGGAGAGTGTCAGCTGGCCACAAGCAGCAGCCAGGAGGCGCACAATTTAATTCTGTGGCTCGTCAAATATGGGACCACGATCGTGGTCAGGAGGCATTTCCCTCAAAGCCACGATCGTGGTCCGGAGCACTGAAAGGGTTAAACAAACAGCCAAGGCATTACACAGCGCCAATGCGTCACAATGAAAGGCGCGCGTCGCTGCTAACACGCGGGGCGGCCTTCAAGTGCCCCTCACCGAGCGTAATACCCACATAGACATTGGCGGCCATCATGCGCCCCTGAACAGGCGTAACGGTCGCGAGTGTAAACATAGCGTTAGTATCTGAAGTAATATTAGCGTTGCATTTAGGATTATAATGTAAAACACTCCTAAGCCGCACTTGCACTATTTCAAAAGGTTTTAGTTGAAGTGACACGGGTTTTTAAGAGAGTTTCTTATGCTTTTAGTGATAGAACAAGATTTTTATATAGTAAACAGGAGAAACAATCGCGAGAGCCAGGCTAATCATCTTTGTGGCCTTTGAAAGTCACGCTGAAGCTACACAGATTTTTAAGAATTATATTACGATTTAAATGAGAGATTATCAACATTTTCACACTATTAAAGGGAGAAGCAATATAAAGAATCCAGCTAATGATCTCTATGGCCTTTAAAAATAGCCATGCAGAAGCTACACAGGTTTTCAAGAACTATATTATGGTTCTAGTGAGGGACTAACAACAGTTCTACATTATTAAAGGGAGGAGCAGTATAAAGAGCCCAGCTAGTGATCCCTATTGACTTCTTGACAATATTCGTGAAGAAACTACCCGAGTTTTCAAAGATGTTTTTATGTTATAATGAAAGATTAACAAGATTTATGCAATACTGGAAAGGGAAACAGTCTTGAGAATCAGGCTAACCATATCTGGGTCCTTGGAAAACAGTCGTGGTGAGAGACCAAACCGTTTCTCAATACGGATCTTTGTCTGAGAGAGAGAGAGAGAGAGAGAGAGAGAGAGAGAGAGAGAGAGAGAGAGAGAGAGAGAGAGAGAGAGAGACTCAGCTGACACATATGATGGAGAGAAATGAGAAATAGATGTACTGAGGGAGAGAGAAGGGAATGAGAGAAAGAATGAATGAATGAAGGAAGGAAGGAAGGAAGGAAGGAAAAAAATGAAATAATGAATAAATGAATGAAAAAATAAAAACAAAAGGAAAAAATGGATAGAAGTAAAGAGAAAGGAAGGAAAGAAAGAAACAGTGAATGAATAAATGGATAAATGAATGAATGAAAAAATATATAAACAAACAAACGGAATGATAAAGAAGACGAGAAACGAAAGAAGAGTGGAACAATATTCTCTTCATCGTTTATATTCCCAAGGGCTTCATGGAGAAAAAGGAGGAGGAAGAAGAAGTGGAGGAGGAGGAGGAAGAGGAGGAGGAGGAGGAGGAGGAGGAGGAGGAGGAGGAGGAGGAGGAGGAGGAGGAGGGTTCAAGGCTGTTGCTGGAATGGAAGTAAGATGAGGTGAGGAGGAGGAGGAGGAGGAGGAAGAGGAGGGTTCAAGGCTGTTGCTGGAATGGAGGTAAGATGAGGTGAAGTGTGATCTCTCTCTCTCTCTCTCTCTCTCTCTCTCTCTCTCTCTCCATGTGTGGAGAGGGAGATAAAAACTAGGAAGAGGGAAGTCCAACGACAGGGAAGAGGATGAGAGAGAGAGAGAGAGAGAGAGAGAGAGAGAGAGAGAGAGAGAGAGAGAGAGAGAGAGAGAGAGAGAGAGAGAGAGAGAGAAACTAGGAAGAGGAAAGTGCAACGGCAGGGAAGAGGATGAGAGAGAGAGAGAGAGAGAGAGAGAGAGAGAGAGAGAGAGAGAGAGAGAGAGAGAGAGAGAGAGAGATAGTATAAAAACCCAACGACGATTAACAGCTTTTCCTCCTCTTCTTTCCTCCTCCTCCTCCTCCTCCTCCTCCATACTTCCTTCCTTGTCTCCCTTTCCTTCACTAGAATACAACCAAAATATCTTCATAATTATTGTTTGATATGACACAGAACAAATTTAAAATACATTAAAATGCAACTTGTACCATCAAAATTACACTATAATATAAGTGAAACAATGGAAGACAGTAGGCAGATTAATGGAGGACTTAGTTAAACTTCGATAAGATTGTATATACTATCTCACTGACACTGAAGTGTTCCCGGGGGTGCATTAACTGATCCCAAGACACAAAGCCATAGTGGGCACGGACGGCGTCAGTGAGCGGACACGCCTCTAACACATGCAATTCTGTTTGTATAGCTCCACACAGGCACAAAGGTTCCTCCACAGGCAATCGTCCACGCCCTCTTCTATTCCAACGACCCGTTTCTATTTGCTAACCAGTGTCCACTAACTCGAAATTGACAATATGATATCGTATGCACCTCATTAAAGTAGTTCCTCTCACAGTACAGTTTATCTACAGTAAGATCAGGGTTAAGAGTCTTGAATACTGTTGTATGTGATGACAAAATTATGTATAGAGAGTTTTGACAGCAGTTTTACCTTGTGCAACATCGTGTACATTATCTGCCAACAGGCTGTCAATATATCTACCCGTACGAGTGCTGGAGTCAAGAACAACCTTAACAATATGTGTCCACGGGTCATCCCTCATGTGCTGTCTATCTCGCCATAAACTGTGAAAACATTTACGCTGTTTGGCCTTGACTAAGTACTTAACTGAAGGAGGTCCAAGGAAGTCCAAGCTCGACACAGCAGACATCAGAACAGGTTGACAATCGTACTCCAAGCAGCTGCTTTACACACCTTATAGTTATATAGCTTGTCAACAGGCTTTATGTTGCCCTCCAGCCACCACTCAACCCACAGAGCACAGCTGACATCACAGCTGCATCAGACACTCGCCTCTTTACATAAAAGGGAACATCTCCATTCTTCTGAAGGAATCAAACAAATTTTAATACATAGGCAGTTTTACACCTGGCGTGACTAGCTACTGCTGACGACACTGCAAGTGAAATACTGCCAAGATACGTGTAGCTGTCACACCACTCCACCACCATCTCCCCCACAGTAAATTTTGTACGCTCTTCTGGAGAACAATTCAATGCAAAAATTTTAGTTTTCTTCTTATTAACTAGCATTCCGTAATCTTGACAGTATTTATTGAACAGTCTTAATTAATGTTCCATGCCCCGTCTTGTAGTTGAGAAAAATAAGTATCATCCATTAACATTAACATGTGTAGTCACGTCAAAAATTGATTCATACCACAATTATTCTTTATCAAGGCAATTAAATCATTCACGTATTTCACGTATATGTTAAACAGTATACACGATGTTGGGGAACCTTGCCTTGCTCCTATTGTAGCAGCAACCACACCAGAGTGTGTACACTCTGCGTAACAGTGTACACACAAGTATTGCCAACACAACTGCCCCGCACCCATTTCTCTTTAATATCACAAACAACACATTACGGGGCACTCTGTCACAGGCCATTCTAAAATCAACGAACGTAACA
>NW_026973676.1:407500-415000 GCF_035594125.1 Scylla paramamosain | reverse complement strand
CACACACACACACACTATCGGTCTATATATTCGTGGATAAAGTCATTACATGTCTTTGAGGGCGAACAAAATAAAAACACTTAGCACGAGAATTTTAAGGCGGACATTAAGGCGGGCGGCGGCGGTGATGGCGGTGGTGGTGGACACCGCGTCATTACAAAAACAAGAGAGTAAATTCGCCCTGAGAAACACGAGGCGAAGTTCTGCATACAGTTTCAAAAGACTGATATCAGAAGGAGTGATCAAGTAGTTCAAATATTCTAGCAAAGCTGTAAGTACAATTTTACAGTACTGGCACCAAAATACATCTGGTTAAGTAATTTAAAATTTCAATGATTGAAGCTTCGTCTTTGTTCAATACGATCATCAGACTGAGATCAGCAAATGCCACGCCTCCATTACGCACCAGAGAAAAGGTTAAGGACACCACACAAAATTAAGTACAAACGTTTATTTCTTGTTTTGATTTGCAATTATCTTTTACGTTTATTTTATGATGCCTCTTCGCACGTGTATAGAAAGCAGTGTTACAATTTATTACTGTTAATTCTAATCTTTCCATTATTAATATTCCAGATGTATGGTGAGTTTTCAATGGGCAAGTGAATGATAAAGTAATTACATATTTTTCGATACTTTGAAGTAACGATAAAAAAATAAATAAATAAATAAAATCAACAGCAGATGGTGAATAAGGGTGAATAACGCGTGGACATACAAGTATCTGTTGTTATGTCTTACAAGAATGTCTTCTTACACAATGGTAGACAAAAATGAGAAGAATAAAATAAAAGTACCAGGTTCGCCTGTGTTGGCAAGGCTACTGCGCGCCGCCCACTCACGGCCGCGATCCCACTGCTGCTCCACACGGGTGCTTTTGGCTGCTGGGTTTCCCCCCTGGCCTGGTTCACACCTCCTTAGGCAACCTGGACGCCCCCGGCTCCCCAGGGGCGGCCATATTGATGCCGAGCTTAGTGCGGACGCCCACTCAACATGGGGAGTCGCGCAGCAGCCACCCTCGCCTCAAGCCGTCCACTGGGCCAAGCCTCCGCGTCGCCGGATTACAGGGCCGCGCCACCAACCCCGGCTGGAAGCAACGTTTCAGGAATATATCTTTAATCTTCTCTACAGCATGTACCAAGGGGTCTTCTGCTTAGCCAATAATGAAAGGCGTTTGCTTATGATGCATGTATTGTACATTGGCTGCACATTTCTACGCAATCCTTTCATAATTATTGGTTTTCTTTCACGAATGTCAATGGTAGCATGAGATGGCTGGAGACGAGAGGATGCTGTGGTACGATAAAGATTCGTGAATGATGGAGGAATGGTGTGGAAGAGTTTCGTAATGAATCAAGGAAGTGAGGGAGTGAGGGAAGGCGTGGTAAAGCACAGCAAAGCAAGGCGAGGGCTGGAGAGGCGTGGCTGTGTGCTCCTCCTTGCAAAATACTGCATCGCCTCTTTCTTTCCACTCGCCTTCACTTTCTCAACTCCCAGACTTGGATTTTCTCCCTGACAGCGAGGGGAAAGCCACGATGCAGTGCAGCTGTAACGGACACCAGTAGGGGAACCCCTCGCCCACACACTCCCCGCTGCGGCTTCCTCTCTCCCCAACACAAGAAGCACTGGTTTCCGCTTCGCCTTGAATCCAAACCCACTGCGGCCAGTCTAACACATCCTGGACTGCTTGGAAATTTCCGACGCCCTCCACCCTTCGTCAGAACTTCCACCGCGGTTCTTCTCGTCGGGAACTCCAGTGCGCTCTCTACAAGTACGAGTACACCACGAGTTTTCAGCAAATCATCGCGAAAATTGTGTTTGTTTCGAGACCCTAAAATGTTTTCTTCCTTTCTGTTCCTTCATTTCTATGAATGTAAAACTGTTGCCACTGAATACACCGCGCTATATTGTGCAACACGAGCACACACACATCCTCTTAACGTCTACAAGGGATGACTATGAAAAAGAAGTATTTTGAAAACTCTCATGAAAGAAAATAGTTATTGATTACAAAATTCATATTGTTCTCCTTCGTACTGTTCTCAAAGAAAACAGAGCGAGGGAGAGAGAGAGAGAGAGAGAGAGAGAGAGAGAGAGAGAGAGAGAGAGAGAGAGAGAGAGAGAGAGAGAGAGATACACATACGTACACGTTGACACATTTGCATAATACACGTACACACACTGCTATATAGACAGACCAGCAGACGATGGAATGAAAGCCATGGAGTCTGAGTTCAATATTTCCTTTGTATCCAACACACCAGGATTTATTTAGTCATACACACGCGGTGCTAAAGTCCTTCCCAATAGTGTTTCCTTTGCTTCTTCGTGCCTTCATCCTTGCTAGACTTGTGGTTCTGGTGATGTGCTCTCTCTCTCTCTCTCTCTCTCTCTCTCTCTCTCTCTCTCTCTCTCTCTCTCTCTCTCTCTCTCTCTCCCTCTCTCCACCATCTCTCTATTACTGTCCCCCCTTTCTCTATTCTAGTGCAGAACAGAGGGCTTCCGCAATCTTCTCCATTCATCTCTATCGGCTGTCTGAATCAGAAATCTGGATATTATTAAGATTTTCATGATTCTTGTGGTGGTTTAACAAGGACGCTACACCTCACTCAAGAAAAATCCCTGTGAGAATCCCTTCAATTATTTGTGTCCATTGACAAATACGCCCAATCAGAGAATAAGGCGTTTCAGAATACAAGGGCTGCCTGTAGTGAAAGTTATTCGGGTTTTCAAGGATGTTTTTGCGATTCTACCGATAGTTTAAAAAAGATTCTACACAGAAGAGAAAAAAAGTAAACACGTAAACAAGTAAAAGTAAATCAGACTTTGATAGAGTCTGGCACAAAGCTTTGATTTCCAAACTACCCTCCTACGGTTTCTATCCTTCTCTCTGTAACTTCATCTCAAGTTTCCTTTCTGACCGTTCTATTGCTGCTGTGGTAGACGGTCACTGTTCTTCTCCTAAATCTATTAACAGTGGTGTTCCTTAGGGTTCTGTCCTGTCACCCACTCTCTTCTTATTATTCATTAATGATCTTCTAAACCAAGCTTCTTGTTCTATCCACTCCTATGCTGATGATACCACCCTGCACTTTTCCACGTTTTTTAATAGACGTCCAACCCTTCAGGAGGTAAACATATCATGCAGGGAAGCCACAGAACGCCTGACTTCTGATCTTTCTAAAATTTCTGATTGGGACAGAGCAAACTTGGTATTGTTCAATGCCTCAAAAACTCAATTCCTCCATCTATCAACTCGACACAACCTTCCAGACAACTATCCCCTCTTCTTCAATGACACTCAACTGTCCCCCTCTTCTACACTGAACATCCTCGGTCTGTCCTTTACTTATAATCTGAACTGGAAACTTCACATCTCATCTCTAGCTAAAACAGCTTCTATAAAGTTAGGTGTTCTGAGACGTCTCCGCCAGTTTTTCTCACCCCCCCAGCTGCTAACTCTGTACAAGGGCCTTATCCGTCCATGTATGGAGTATGCTTCACATGTCTGGGGGGGGTTCCACTCATACTGCTCTTCTAGACAGGGTGGAATCAAAAGCTTTTCGTCTCATCAACTCCTCTCCTCTGACTGACTGTCTTCAGCCTCTCTCTCACCGCCGCAATGTTGCATATCTAGCTGTCTTCTACCGCTATTTTCATGCCAACTGCTCTTCTGATCTTGCTAACTGCATGCCTCCCCTCCTTCCGCGGCCTCGCTGCACAAGACCTTCTTTCTCTCACCACTATTCTGTCCACCTCTCTAACGCAAGAGTTAACCAGTATTCTCAGTCATTCATCCCTTTCTCTGGTAAACTCTGGAACTCCCTGCCTGCTTCTGTATTTCCACCTTCCTATGACTTGAATTCCTTCAAGAGGGAGGTTTCAAGACACTTATCCACCAATTTTTGACCACTGCTTTGACCCTTTTATGGGACTGGCATTTCAGTGGGCATTTTTTTTTGTTAGATTTTTGTTGCCCTTGGCCAGTGTCCTTCCTACATAAAAAAAAAAAAACGTCATAGCCATCAATCATGTCCGTTGCCAATGGAAATAATACCCATGACAGGCCGAGGGCTTTAAAGATCCCAGCCAAAATAGGAGTAATTAAAAATGTCAACAAAATAAATAATAAAACACGAAAAAAAGAAGAAAACAAAGAAAACCTGAAAGTTATAGTGACTTGCCCTCACCCTACCGCTGCGGAACACTAACAGCTGCAGCACAAGGGCGCCGCCATACCTGCGACAGAGAGCAGGAAAGAACAGACAGGACTGTGTTCACAGGTCAGCGGGAAAGGTTTTCTGTTGTTGTATTTTGTGTGTGTATCAGGGAAACTGGGCAAGCGGGACAGAAGCGGATTAAAAAAAAAAAAAAAAAACATTCAAAGCTTGTTCTGAAAAAAATATTTTATTTTATTTATTTATTTTATTTATTTATTTATTTTTTTTTTTATGTATGAAGGACACTGGCCAAGGGCAACAAAAATCCAATAAAAAAATATGCCCACTGAAATGCCAGTCCCATAAAAGGGTCAAAGCAGTGGTCAAAAAATGATGAATAAGTGTCTTGAAACCTCCCTCTTGAAGGAATTCAAGTCATAGGAAGGTGGAAATACAGAAGCAGGCAGGGAGTTCCAGAGTTTACCAGACAAAGGGATGAATGATTGAGAATACTGGTTAACTCTTGCGTTAGAGAGGTGGACAGAATAGGGGTGAGAGAAAGAAGAAAGTCTTGTGCAGCGAGGCCGCGGAAGGAGGGGAGGCATGCAGTTAGCAAGATCAGAGGAGCAGTTAGCATGAAAATAGCGGTAGAAAACAGCTAGATATGCAACATTGTGGCGGTGAGAGAGAGGCTGAAGACAGTCAGTTAGAGGAGAGGAGTTGATGAGACGAAAAGCTTTTGATATATAAATAAATAAATAAATAAAAGTAGGAAGACTGAGAGAAGTCCTTTTCTTTTTCCTGGAGTGTCTTGGTACTTGTTACTGAAACGATTGAAAAAAAATAAACAGGAGCAAATACAGAAACAGGATGAGAATTCCGGAAATTCCCAGTAAAGTAATATGAATGCAATGAATGAATTAATGAATCAGCAGTGCACACTTCTCCCAATACAAAAATGATTAAACAAATGCATGTATAATTAGTTAACTACCTAATTAGTAGGAATTCTCCTACTGCAATTGCTTTTTTTTCTTCCCCTTTTCCTTCTCCTCTCAATACCAACCTGATTTCTTCAGCCGCCACCTTCCCCTCCCAGCAAGACGGACGGCCTGTCACGGGACACACGTGCTGGCTACATTACCCACGCCTGGCGAATCACACTGGACGTCAGATTTAAGAGTGTATCCACTGCCGCGACCCACTTATCAAGGCACCTCAGGGACCAATGTGGCCTTTATATATGCATGTTTTTTTTTTTTATTTATCTATTTTATTTATTTACTTTTGTGGATGAAGAGTGAGGAGAAGTGGCTTTTCTCAATCCTCCTTCTATTTTATTCTATAACTTTCTGATTTATTTTTTTTTTTTTTGTTTTCTATGTAATTTATTTATTAATTAATTATTATCATTATTATTTTATTTTATTTTTACTTTTTTTGCATGTGGATGGCCTAGGCTAATTTCCTTCACATATACGTAAATATAATAAATGAAATACAAATAAAAAATGTAAGCGAGGTCATTTGCATCCTGAAGATGAACAAAGTGATCTAATACGATTTCAAAAGACACTGACAGCAGAACGTTCAAGTACTTCAGTGGTAATGCCAATACCTACAGTTTTGTCAGTAACATTGTGTAGGGTTATTCAGATGACGTAACAAGCGCCACACTTCCATCACCGGTGCAGTGACTGAGGCACACGTCAGCATGGACCGGGATGAAGTGATCTAGTGCAAGTTTAAAGTATAATTTCAAAAGACACTGATAACAAGAAGCGATCAAGTACTTCAATAGTCACAATAATACCTGCAGTCTTACCACCAACATTCTCTATCGTTATCCAAAAGCAACAAGCGCATTATTTCCATTACCGGCCAAATTAATAACTCTTTCACCGCTAGATATTTCTTCTTTATAATAAAATACACTTTTCAGACACTTACTGTTATGCTACAGCTAATTAAATAGTTTTCAAGCTAAGAAAAGGCACAATCAGCCTTCTATACACTCTCATGTTTCAATGTGTCCATGCAAATAAATCCTTACAGAGCTCCTAATGTTAATAAGAGATGCCCTTAGCAGTAAAGGGATTAAAGCACACAGCAAGGGAAGGGATATACCACGCGCCACCACCACCACCACTACTGTCACTCCAGCCACCCTCCATTATTCACACGCTCCTCTATCTGCTACCCAAACACACCCGTACCCCACTGGCGGGACAGTCAAGGTCGATTGATACTGATGAATGTTATGTTGTAACCTTTGTAACGGCAGCGATGTATCTTGATGTCTATTACTGTCAAGGCTAGTTGATTCAGGGCTGGTTCAGGGATGGCGCTGGTCTGGTTCAGGGCTGGCTCTAGGATGGACCAGGGCTTCCGCGATTATTATGGTCTGACTGGGAAATATCACCTTTTCTGCTCCCAAGACTCCTTCAGTCTTCCTGTTGACTTGTGTAGTTTCTGAACATTTCCTCCCATGCCAAAACTACTTAGATCCGTTTCTCGTTGTTTCAAAACGCAGACAATTACAACAACTCTAAACCCTTATCATACCTTTTTTTATGTGTGAGAAGCCACAAGTCAAAGGGTTGGTGCAGGTAACAGACACCAAGCAATATATACCTTTCACTCACGTTCGTTAGTACCACACGCAGGTAACATCATTGTGTATTTCCCCAAATAAACCTGATATTCACCACGATTTCCCAAATGCATGGTAGTGACGTTCTTCGCAACCATTCTTAAAGAGAAATCATAGCCAAGAACGGGTTGTACATGAGAATAAGAACTGATACTTGTGTAGTGACGGTAAAGTTATCGTCACTTAAAATCTGACATTCATCATTGTATATCAAGCACTGCTACTGACACCAACGACCTCTCATTTATCATCTATGCCAGAATATTTTGCCGACCAACGAGGTCTGATTTATCATCTATACCACAATTTTTTGCCGACCAACAAGCTCTGATTTATCATCTATACCACAATATTTTGCCGAGTTCCGAAAGAACTGTATTGGTCGTGAGAGTACATAGATATAGTTAAAAGTAAATCTGTTATCCACACTGATTCGTTACTCGTCGATACCTCCACTAACGTTAGTCTTTTGGAAATCATGAAATATTCACCACAACACCTTGCAAAGCTCGTGCGCAAGACATAAAAGTCAGTCAATATTGGCCCCTACACCACTCAGTATCATAATGCCAAGATTCTCCACAACTGCTAAGTTTAAGAGTCAGAATCAATAAGGATCAAAATTCGCCATGCACCGTCATTTCTCAGACGTCGGTCACACCATCAGCGTCTTTCCATATTCAACTT
>NW_026973676.1:400000-405000 GCF_035594125.1 Scylla paramamosain | reverse complement strand
GTATTAGAATAAAGTAATTTTCTTTTCATATTTGCTAAGCATCTCGAAAATTTATAATACTGATCCATAAGTAGTAAACTGGCATTGTGAACATAAGTCCTACATAATACAGTGGCAGGTCATCAGTTTGGTAAGAGTTTGCCTTCGAAGTAAGAAGTACTGCTCCTTCCTTGCTTGCTCCGCGCTGATAAACAGTGTGCCAGTGTTTGTGTTTAAAAGGATATTATAATCAAGTTTAAAAAGCCTTATTGCTCTGTGTGCTGACTGCTGGAGCAGCTGAAGAATGGCGTCACACAGCAGTGAAGTGTGGAAATATTTCATGAGTAAGTCAAGTGACCTAGCACAGTGTCTGTTGTGCAAGAAAGATTATTCACGAGTGGGACGTGGAACTACATCTTTGGAAAACAACTTGAAATCTGTGCACATAAGATTTTCTTGGATTGAAAATGAAGATCTTTACATAATTGCAACATATATTGACCTAAGATACAAGAGTAAATTCTTTTCTTCATCTCACGTCACTGATCAAGTAGAATCATCACTTGCCAGAGTATGTGAGGAGCTTCGTCAGACGACTATTCTAGAAGAGGAAGATGAAGAACATAAGAACATAAGAACATAAGAAATAAGGGAAGCTGCAAGAAGCGACCAGGCTTACACGTGGCAGTCCCTGTATGAAACACACCTACCTATTTCCATCTGTTATCCCCATCCATAAACTTGTCTAATCTTCTCTTAAAGCTCTCTAGTGTCCTGGCACTAACTACATGATTACTGAGTCCGTTCCACTCATCTACCACTCTATTTGAGAACCAATTTTTTCCTATCTCCTTCCTAAACCTAAATTTTTCATGCTTGAACCCGTTATTTCTTGTTCTACCCTGGTTGCTGATCCTAAGAATTTTGCTTACATCTCCCTTGTTATAACCCTTATACCACTTAAAGACTTCTATCAGGTCCCCTCTTAACCTACGTCTCTCTAGAGAATGTAAATTTAACCGCTTCAACCTCGCTTCGTAAGGAATACTCCTCATCCCCTGTATCCTTTTAGTCATTCTCCTCTGTACTGATTCTAATAGACCTATATCTTTCCTGTAATGTGGGGACCAGAACTGCACCGCATAGTCTAGATGAGGTCTGACCAGCGCCAAGTATAATTTTAATATTACTTCCGGCCTTCTACTTTTAACACTCCTAAAAATGAATCCTAGTACCCTATTTGCCTTGTTTCTGGCTTCTATGCATTGTTTCCCTAGACGGAGTTCAGAGCTAACTATAACTCCTAAATCTTTCTCGTACCTTGTACCTACCAGAGTTTGGGTGTTTAATGTGTACCTATTGTGTGGGTTTCCTCTACCTACGCTAAGCACTTTGCATTTATTGATATTAAATTGCATTTGCCATCTATCCGTCCATTCATTCATTCTATCTAAGTCTGTCTGCAAGGCGATGGCATCCGCTTCTGACCTAATTAATCTACCTATCTTTGTGTCATCCGCAAATTTACTAACATCGCTACTAATTCCACTATCCAAGTCATTGATATATATTAGAAATAATAATGGCCCTAATACTGATCCCTGTGGCACCCCACTAATGACATGACCCCACTCGGATTTCGAGCCGTTTATTAGCACTCTGTCGCCTGTTACCAAGCCATGACCCTATCCAACCTAACACCTTCCCATCTATCCCGTGCGCCCTAACCTTTCTCAGGAGCCTTTGATGGGGCACCTTGTCAAATACTTTACTAAAGTCCAGATATAAGATATCATAACTATAACCAAGAAGGAAACGAAGAAGAGATGATATGAGTGAAACACCTTCCACCTGTAGAACATTAGATGGAGCAATGACCTCTATTTTTGCCTCCAGCAGTGATGATGAAGCAGAAAACTCATCTGTCGTTTCTTTACTCATAAAAGATATTGAGAAATATCACAGGGAGAAAAGAATAAGTGGAACAAGTCAAGATAGTTTGCAATGGTGGAAGACAATGGAGACAGTCTACCCTGATTTGGCAAAGGTAGCTTGCCAGTATCTCTCCTGTCCACCAAGCAGCGTCCCTAGTGAGCAGCTGTTTAGTAGTGCTGCCTTGATATATGACGCTAAACGCAATCGGCTTTTGCAAGAAAAGGTAGATAAGCTACTGTTTTTGAAAAGAAACCTGCCCATCTTGAACTTTAAAAATTAAGTAATATATATGCGTTTATATTCTCAGTTCAACCAGTTGGTTATAGATTTATAGTTAACCACTTTCCAAAGGATGGAGGTTGGGGAAAGTGGTCGGTGCGATGCACGACGAGTTGAGTCCACGTCCCGCATCCTGGTAACGCACAAAATGTGTGGCTGAAACTCCTTATAAAACTTTATTATAACAAAAAGTACTTCCACTTTACTTCCACTGGTAAACTCTGGAACTCCCTTCCTGCGTCTGTATTTCCGTCTTCCTATGAATTAAATACTTTCAAAGAGAGAAGCATCAACTACTGAGACACCATTCCAACTCATTTGGCAGTATTTGGGTTCTAACACCTAGTTTTATTTGTTACTTCTCCTGCTGTCTGCATGGTCTGACACTGAAGCAGGCTTTTTTTTGTCCTCTTGGTCTGAGCGTTTGACGTAAAAACATCCGCATCCGCATTTGCATCCGCATTTAGCAGAGACTGATATCCGCATTCACATCTGCATCCGCAAAATGGCATTCGCATATACATCCGCACCCGCGGATGTCTGAAATTCGACATCCGATACATCTCTAGTACACAATCCTCTCTGAGTACAGATAAACGCTCCTTGAATCTCTCCCTAGAACAGTACGTATAACTGCTTTCATCAACCGTACAGCACACTGAAGCCCATAATTAATGCTACCAGAGAGAGAGAGAAAGAGAGAGAGAGAGAGAGAGAGAAAGAGAGAGAGAGAGAGAGAGAGAGAGAGAGAGAGAGAGAGAAAGAGATGGGCAGCCGTAGGCCTTACTAAGATTACTCAGAATATCACCAAGGAAACAGTGATAAATGTCCGCTCCAGTGAACTTCTTTATTCACTTCCATTCAGCGCCAGACAAGCGGATTATACATCCTGCGACCTTTTAAGTGTGTGTGTGTGTGTGTGTGGAGCCGTGTATGAAATCAAGTGGTTTTATAACTTGGGAAACAATACACATTAAATGCGACAACCTGAATTCAATATAATGAATCTCACGCACGCTGATTCCTGCGGCTTGTTCTTTGTACATTTTTCTCTCTCTTTTTTGTATCTCTAATGTGAGTCTATTTGCTTCCTTTTTTTTTTTTTTTACATATTTTCCTCGTTATATTAGATTAGGCTATGCTGTTTGATTTTTTTTCTTGCTTTGCTTATTATTTCCACATTTTTTTTAAATTGTACCACATCAGACTACTCTACCCTGAAAAGAGCATCAAACATTGCTCTAAGCCAGATCTAGCGGCAAAATCGTAACACTGGTAAAATTAAAACTGACCAAATTTATTAAAACAAGTTCCTATTTACAATGAGAATTTTATGCCGACTTCTGCAGACGGTTTGATAAATGTACGTTGCGACGATCTAGCAATGACAAAATTCATGATAATGGTATGGCACCCCTGGGCACTGTGTGTGACACCCCAGGACGCCGCGGCACGCACTCTGAGAAACACTGGCATTTGCTATGATAAGCGCGCGTCAGTGATGGGTCGCTCGCTCTCTCTCTCTCTCTCTCTCTCTCTCTCTCTCTCTCTCTCTCTCTCTCTCTCTCTCTCTCTGCAATGTTATGAACACTTTCAGGCGCATACAGGATGCCAGTACAAACTACACAAGGCCACTCCACCCTGCCACTCAGAAAACATTTGGCATATTATCCTCGCTCCTCTTCCTTGCAATGGATATAACACAACAGTATTTGTTTGAATCATTCCCTTTCTTCTGTGTTGTGTGTCTAAAACGATTACATGTTCAGTGAGCCAATAGTCTGGACACACGGAAAATGTATCTTTTAATCATTCTCTTTCATTCATTCTTGTTCGATAATGTCTGCCTGTATTATGATCACTCCTCGTGTCCACTCAATATTATCAAGTCAATTGGTTCTTCTTTTGACACTCATAGTCAAGATATGAAGAAAAAAAAAAAAAGTAATAATATTGATGTGTCCAGATTTTGGGTAATCCTGTATAAAACACACACACACACACACACACAAACAGTGTACACTCACCACTCAGACGGCGTCGCTGATAGCCGGGCAAGAGTGGTTCGTACTTGCCAAGGAAGTCATCATCACTACACCGTACTACCGCCACGCCTACGCCTCCCTGCCACCGCCAGTAATTTCAGCATTTCATCGCTCTGCACCATTACCACCATGTCTCACCATCGCGCCGTGCACCATTACACCTCCCGCCACCATGCTGCGCACCATGGTTGAGAAAATAAGTAATAAAACGTCAGAAATTCACATACCATTGACACGACACTCAAAACAAACATACCGCCGCACACACTGGCCTGCGCGCGCAGGATGACTCTGCTGTGACGTCATGGCGCGGATTTCAAAATATTATTCTCCTCATGCACGATTATGAACTGAAGTCTCATTTCTTGGTGTGTAGAGGTTAAGTAAACATTTCGTAGGCAATTAAGAGGCGCTGGAATGTAACGATGATCCGTAAAACACGTTTTACTTTTCGTGGCAACCTTGGAGAGGTGACAGGCATGCCAGCCAAAGTGATGAACCCATCCAGGCAGCACCCTTGGCTTCCTTGGTGGCACCGTGGACGCCTGCCAGAAATGTGTCCCTAAATTTACAGTTCGAAGAGAAACAGTAGAAGTTTAGCTATGACAACCACTACTGCCAGGCTCACCTCTCTTGGTTTGCAGTCACTTGGTACTGGGGCGAATGGTACCCATACTCCTCCTTGCCCCTCCTCCTCCTCTTCCTCCTACACACCCGAGTCTAGGAGCAAGGCTTGGAGGGGCGCTAAGGATACCGTGGTGT
>NW_026973676.1:360000-395000 GCF_035594125.1 Scylla paramamosain | reverse complement strand
TAAAACACACCTTAACACACACACACACACACACACACACACACACACACACACACACACACACTTAGGAACGCAAAAATATAATCAAAATGATAAAAAAAAGGAAAAAGAAAATGGAAAAGGAAGTTGTATTATAATGGCCAATCAGCGGTTTTTTTTTTTTTTTTTTGACCCGTCACGTAGTTGGTCATCAGTCACACCCCACCTGCAGCTTTCTGACGCCTGTTTAATATTTTAGGATAATGTCCCAGACCAGTGCCGCGCTCGCTAGACTCAGAAAAAGTTCCCTTGATTAATGGTCTTTTTCTTCTGCGTCGATAACACACACTGACTGACTGCCTAAATAGTTCAGGTCTATTTTTGGATCTTTCGTCATCTTCTATTAACCATTTTTAACAGACTCTAGCTGATGTTGCCTGTAGATTTATAGAGTATTCACACTTTTGCTATTTTGGATAGTCACTATGGGCTTTTCATGAGGGACTGGGACTTTAAAGAGCCCTTTTTCTTCCTTTCGTCGCCCTAGGCCAGTCCCCTTCTTAAAAAGAAAAAAAAAAAACTCGAGATTCCTAATATTACAGGACCTCGACAATATTTAACTGTAGTGAACGTTACTAGAAAATTTCAAGTGTTTTCAATGAATGGCCAAACAAATCAGGATTCTTAAATGTTTCGGCATCTTATTTCAACTCCTTTTAACAAAGTGTACTGGTTATTGATAGATTTCGAGAGTGTTTCTACTGACTGCCTAAACAATTCTTAAATGTTGAGGCGCCTTATCTTGATTTGTTTTAATTTAATAGGTTGTGGTGGAGGTTAATATTGGATATCAAGAATAGGACTGAATGAATCACCTTTTGAAAACTGAGTTATACTGCAGCAATAACAAGCTATACGAGGAGGAGAAGGAAGAACAACAACAACAACGACAAGAGGAATACCTCTCCTGACCTCTTGACCTTGTGCAAGCTTTTGGTGCAGTAATGTTCCCGTACGCCGTATTGCAAAGAGGCAGCGGCGGTGGCAGCGGTGGCAGTGGCGGTGGTGGTCGAGGCACAATTCGCATACTGACGGTCGCACAGGTCGATCGTCCCCTTTAAGGAATAATCAGGCAAAGCTTCGCGGCAGAGTGCAGGTGACGGCAGCTGATTCCTTGCGTGGCAGGGAAGGTTGCAGCCAAAGACGATAATGAAGAGACACAACAGAGAAACAATGCAAGACTTCTCTCCCCTTTGTGTATCTGTCCTGTTGACTTGATTTGTGTGTATTGATAAAGACACGATTTATATGAGTAATTTTGGAACAATAAAGCTGATGGGTTTGTGATGGCAACTGTTGTGGCTACCACTATTTGTACTACTGTTATTACCATTATCAAAACTACTACTTCTAATGCTACTACTACTACTACTACTACTACTACTACTACTACTACTACTACTACTACTACTACTACTATTACTACTATTACTACTACTACTACTACTACTACTACTACTATTACTTCTCTACACCACCACCACCACCACAGACTAGTATTTCTCGTCTCTGGGGCATCGCGTGTGACTCCTCGGCTTACCGTGAACTGAATGTAGCTTTCCAGCACTGCTCCCTCCAGTGGCTCGTGTCAAACAGCATAGTGAATGTACGCCATCACCCTGACGGCGAGGCGCACCTTTAGCCTGTCGGTATTCGAGGACTGTGACCCCCTTATGAAATTAAACTCGTATTCTCAAACGCTTTGCTCTCTCACCACTGCTATTTTCAAAGGCCACAAAGATGATTAGCCCGGGTTCTCAAGACTGTTCACCTTTTTCATAAAGTAGAAATCTTGTTCATCTGTCATTAGAACCTTAAAAAAGCACCCTTTAAATTATGTGTGGCTTCAATTAGAGCCTTTTCAAAGTAGTGGACTCAGAAAACATTTGGTCTCTCGCCACAACTATTTGGAAAGCCTCAGAAGTTATTACCCGCGTTCTCAAGACTGCTTCTCCTTTCGGTAATATATAATATATAAATCTTGTTCATCTGTCACTAGAGACATAAATCCACCCTTTTAAAACCCGTGTAACTTTAAAAAGATTATTTTTCAAGCCCACAGAGATGACTAACCGGGTTTGCAAGACTGTTTCTCCTATTAATAAAGCAAAAATCTTGTTAATCAATCATAGGAATCGTAAAAGCGCCCTTGAAACCTTCAAGTAGAGCCTTTGTAAAGTAGTGGAGGTGCGGTGTTTCAGAAAACGGCCCTTACTAGTGTGACGCCACAGTGGGCGCATTCAAGACCCCCGAGCCGCGAGTAAGTTGCCAATAAAATATCGGTACAAATGGCTGACTTCCTGAGTAGCGACGTGTGTGCAATAAATATGGCTGTCCCCTTTTCCGCGTGTCATCGCTGGCTGGGGGAGGGTAAGGAACTTTGATATGGGAGACGGGAAGCAGCAGCAGCAGCAGTAGTAGTAGTAGTAGTAGTAGTAGTAGTAGTAGTAGTAGTAGTAGTAGTAGTAGTAGTAGTAGTAATAGTAGTAGTACGATTAGGAGAATTAGAAGAAATAAGAGGAAAAGGAATTACGATTAGGAGGATTAGAAGGAATAGGAGGAGGGATCTGGGAACTAGGAAGCTTTAAGGTAATTGCGGTGGTAGCACGTGCACTGTCCTAGTCTGAGCGCCTCACTACCACGGGCCTGCCTCTGCCGAAAATGTAAAGAAAACACAAGCACCGCCAAACACCATAAGACATACTAAGATGAAATTGTCCTGAAGGAAAATCAAATCAAACAAAATTTGTTCCACCTTTCCTCCCTCCACCTCCACCTCCTTCCCTCCCTCCACCTTTACTTCCTTCCCTTCCTCCATCTTCACCTTCCCTCCCTCCCTCTAACTCCACCTCTTTCCCTTCCCATGTACTCCTCCAGTTGTTTGTGTCCCTTGCATCTTCGTATGTGACTCCCGTCTTTGTAGTTCTACCGCAAATCCTTCCCTCCATCTCACTCACTGTCTTCTCGTCGATCTTCTCTCAACTTGTCTGAATGTCAACAAAGGATGTCCACAGCAGTGAAAGGATAAATCACCGGGCAGCTTGGCTTTACTGGGCAGCACAAAGAGGGAATGAGAGGTGCAAGTGTCCCTCAATATACAGTTGCGAGGCGGAGGCGTGAGATGGATGTCTGTCTCGTGTGTGGCTAGGCGAAGTTAAGCTTCGGATTCCACATTCCTGGAGCTTTGTTCTTGTAAACTTTTCCGGTAAACTTGTAAACTGGTTTCTAAGACATGGCGTTTGTGATAATGTGCGTTGTGTGGATAATGATGATGATGATGGTGATGATATTGCCATGATTTGTTCACGCTGTGATTTTTATCTCAGCTTCTCTGTGGTTTATATTTTTCTAGCTTTTTTTATTTATCTAATATTTTTTTGTCTCAATTTTATCTCAGTCTTTTGTTATTTTTTTCTTTATTTATTTTCTTGGCAGTAAACACCCGCAGCGCTTCTTTATCAGACTTGGGCATGATTGAAAAAAAAAAAATATATATATATATATATATATATATATATATATATATATATATATATATATATATATATATATATATATATATATATATATATATATATATATATATATATATAATTTTATTTTCATTATGGTCTGGAATAGTTTTTGATTGTGATTAAATTGTGATGACTTTAGTTTTGCTGTTTTTTTATTATGATTATTTTTTTTTGTATGATTTGGATTAGATTATGATTATAATCACATTTGGGTGTTATTATTTATAAGAAGATAATGATTAGCAAGGATTAACCACAATGGCTAGACAGGTGGCAAACTACATCTATTAGGTGCACTGCTCCATATGTGAGCACAGTAATATAACTGTTTCAATCACTTACTAACTGATGGCATTAAAAACATACATTGCGTGTAAGAGATGTTATTTGTTTTTGCTTTAAGTTAATGACCTTCATCCAAGGAATGTCCTTAATCCACTGTCCTTAATCAACACTTTCTCAATCTTCTCTCCTTAATTCAGGCTATTTTCTTAGTCTGCTATCCTTAATCCACACAATTATTTCATGCAGTATCTTTAATGCACACTATTTATTTAGTCCAGCATCCTTAATCCCCAATATTTCCTTCATCTGACATCCTTCATCCAGAACATTTATTTAATGCACTCTCCTTAATGCAGACTTTTCGTAATGTACTATCCTTAATGCAGACTATTTATTTAGTTCAGTATCCTTAATACAGACACTTCCTTTATCTAATATCCTTAATCCAGACTACTTTCTTAATCCACTACCCTTAATCCTTCAATTGCGGACAGAAATAGACATCATAATACAAGGCGAAAATCTAAATGCAAAAGTACACAGTGTAATGAATGACAAGACGGTGATGTGAAATGTTGCACCACAGGAAAGTGTGCTGTAACATTAACACTTAACACACTCCAAAAAGCACGCCAAGATTTCACTTGCTGGAGAACGATGGCTCCGCCCATCAGAAACCTCTCTCTCTCTCTCTCTCTCTCTCTCTCTCTCTCTCTCTCTCTCTCTCTCTCTCTCTCTCTCTCTCTCTCTCTCTCTCTCTCTCTCTCTCTCTCTCTCTCTCTCTCTCTCTCTCTCTCTCTCTCTCTCTCTCTCTCTCTCTCTCTCTCTCTCTCTCTCTCTCTCTCTCTCTCTGTCTCTCTCTCTCTCTCTCTCTCTCTGTGTGTCTGAATGAAACACGCCAGAAGAAAGCAAAAGAGAAAGCAGTAACTGTTGTCATTTAATAGGAAGGCAAGGAAGAGGAAGAGAAGAGGACAAAAATAAGAGAAGAGGAAAGGAGAGGAGAGGAGAGGAGAGGAGAGAAGAGGAGAGAAGAGAAATGAGGAGAGAAGAAAAATGAGGAGAGGAGAGGAGAGAGGAGAGGAGAGATAAGAGGAGAGAAGATAAGAGGAAAGGAAATTAGAGGAAAAAAGAAAAGGGAAGAAAAGAGAAGAGAGAAAAGAGGAAAGGAGAGAAAAGAGGAAAGGAGAGAAAATGAGAGGAGAGAGGAGATGAGAGAGAAGAGAAGAGAAGAGAAGAGAAGAAAAGAGGAGAGAAGAGGAGAGAAAAGAAAAGAGGAGAGAAAAGAGGAGAGGAGAGGAGAGAAAAGAAGAGAGGAGAGAAAAGAGGAGAGATGTAAGGAGGGGAGAGAGGAGAGGAGAGGAGAGGAGAGAGAGAAGAGAGGAGAAAGGAGAGGAGAAGAGAGGAGAAAGGAGAGGAGAGGAGAGTAGAGGAGAGGAGGAGAGGAGAAGAGAGGAGGAGAGGAGAGGAGAGGAGAAAGGAGAGAGGAGAGAAGAGGAGAGGAGAAGAGAGGAGGAGAAGAGAGGAGAAGAGAGGAGAGGAGAAGGGAGAGAGGAGAGAAGAGGAGAGGAGAGGAGGAGAGGAGAGGAGAAGAGAGGAGAGGAGAAAGGAGAGAGGAGAGGAGAGGAGAGGAGAGGAGAGGAGAGACAAGAGGAGAAGAGAGAAAAGAGAAGAGAGGAGAGGAGGAGAGAGGAGAGAGGAGAGGAAAGGAGAGGAGAGGAGAAGAGGAGAAAGGAGAGGAAAAGAGAGAAGAGGAGGAGAGGGGAGAGGAGAGAAGAGAGCAACAGCCTGAGCCAGAGCGAGCGAGGTCTTTCTCCTGTCCAGAGTCATCATTCAGCCCGGCAAGTGAAATTTTAGCGCGCTTTTTGAGTTGGTCGTGTTGGTCCAATATTTTGTGTACCACTTTGATGTGCCGTAGTGTTTCACATCACAGTCTCCTCAGTCATTATATACTTCTACATTTAGATTTTCGCCTTGCATTATGATGTGTTTTTTTTTTTGTCCGCAGTTGAAGAATTAATCGAGACTACTTTCTTAATCCATTATCCTTAACCAAGACTGTTTTTAATCCTCTGTCGTTGATCCCAAGTATTTTCAGTCCACTATTCTTAATCCAGAGTATTTTCTTAATCTATTATCCTTAATACCGGCTATTTTCTTAATTCAGTATCCTTAATGGAGACTATTTTCTTAATCCACTAGCCTTCATTCTGATTATTTTTCTAATCCAGTATCCATAGTTAAGACTATTTTCTTAATCCACTATCCTTAATTCAGACTATTTTCTTAATCCTCTATCCTTAATCCAGACTATTTTCTTCATTTAACAGTCTTAATCCGGAACAATTTTGCCTGATGTCCTTAACCCAGACTATTTCTGTACGCAGTTCACTTCTCCTATTTTCTCTTTGTGAGCTACATGTGAGCAGGCTTTTTATTCATTTATTTCATCTCTGTGCTGATCTCCATGATACATTACATAAAAATGAAGTCAGATAGGACGCATGAGGGCGGCCCGCTCAGTGAGGGAACATGTCGAGGCGGAACTGTTTTCTGTTGAGCTTCTGTTGAGGTCATGGTGGAATGAACATAGTCTGTGGCTGCTGGTAATTCACAGAGCCTGCGTGTCATGCTCCTCCGTGTTCTGCCTCTTCTTAGCCTGCGTGTCATGCTCCTCCGTGTTCTGCCTCTTCTCCTTAGCCTGGGTGTCATGATCCTCATTATCATAAAGTTATTCTTTGACTTCTTATCTGTTTGTTTGTTTTATATAAGTTTTTTTTTTTTTTTTTTTTTATGCATTTTACATTTTTGTTTGAAGGTAGTGATACTCCTACCGCTTGTCACGCTTATCATTTTTGTCTGAGCTTCTTCCTAAGCAGTAGAATCTCCGTGTGATTTGTTTGTGGTTCTTCATTGTCTTCAAGCTCCATCACAACCTCCTCTTCCTTGTCCTATGGCAGAATCTCGTGGTGCTCGACAACTTAAGGCTTCTTCACCTGCATCTCAACTGGTCCCATAATGCTGTGTCGCGTCCTGGCTGCTCCAAGCCTGGTATCGATGTCTCTGCCGAGGCCTCTGCTCACGCCCCTCCCAACGCGTGCCTGTTCGTGCCTCTGCCTAGCCCATCGCTGATGCCTGGCCGTGCCTGCCACGCAATCCTCCTTGCTTGCTTCTCTGATTTTGTTTGACATAAGACCACGCCCTATAGCCTTGCTGACCTCGATGCTGGATGCCCCTCCGCATGGCTCTGGTAATACTGCTTCCAGTAATCCTGGTGACCGTGATGGTGACGTGTCTCCTCATGGCTCTGGTTACACCACTCCCAATACTCGACAGAACTGTGGTAATAATAGCCCTGGTAATAATAACCCTGGTGAACCGTGTGTTGACGCTGCTGTTGAGGACTGTGGCGATACACTTCCCCGTATCCCTGCTGATGACTGTGGTGATTGCTTTTTGATCCTGTGTGGCTTGGGTATTGCTTGTTTTGTTGAAGGGTTAGCCGAGACACCGGGTGATGCTCCACCTGAGCAGCGAGTTGAGAACTCTGTTCATACTTGTGGTGACGCTCCTGCTGAGGCAGCCGAGGGCCTTGTTGCTGATAAGCACACTGACGACTGTAATGAATGAGGCCTTCTGGGAGGCATCGCGAGGGAGCGCCGTACCCCAGCAGCAACTGGCCCAGCAAGGAGCACGGCGAGGTGTACCGGCCTGGGGCGTGTGCGGCGGGCGCCAGCACCAGGTACGCGTGCTGGAAGGCCCTTCGCGCCTCCCAGACACGGAAGGACGATCGGCCCAGATCATTGCCGGGTGTCAATGGGTCCTGGATACACAGATCTGCCCGGTGGTGGCCGCCGGGCATGACGGTGGGCACGTCCTCTTTCCGCAGGTAGCGGCCGCCCCCCAGCACGCTGATGCCCGTCGTGGCGTACGAAAACTGGTGTCCATAAAAATAGAAGAATCTTAAAAGCACCAGAGCAGGCTCTTCTCGTTCCTCAGGCGGGACCTGCAGTTGGAGGAGGCTAGTGGCCATGAGCGTGACGGCGTAGGAGGAGACGCCTCCTGTGAAAACTTGGCCAAGGTTTAATTGTTTCAGATAATATCTCACGAACAGAACTACAGGCGTCAGTGTGTTAAACTGCTTTTTGAAGTCTGCCACCAGCACCGCGGCGCGCACAGCAGCCTCGCCGCCGAGAGACACGTCCACCTCCACTCCGGTCTGCTGATGAACAAATTTAACCAGAGGAACAGTGGCCTTCTCGAGAACCTTGAGTGAGGCAGGCAGTGCCACGTCCTGCCGCAGGATGGCGTCTCTCAGGACCAACAGAGGCGGCGGCGAGGGTGGCCACTGTCCCACCAGCGTGAGGTCGACGTCGCTGTCCGGCAAGTACAGGCCGTTAGCCAGGCTGCCCGTGACCTGCACTTGGGCCGCGGGCCACAGCGCACCAACCACGCCCCTCACGTCTTCCACCGGGCGCATCCTGCGCCGGGACTCCGCCTCCGTTCCTCCCGCCCAGCGATGGAAGTCCAGGACTTCTTGGCGAAGAGCCTGCAGGGAGCCGTTGTAAGAAGGCGCCGGATACTGCCATGATGCAGGCTGTGTGATTGGTGCAGTGTGGTGGTGTGGCTGGCGTTTCAGGTGGTGATCTATGACGGCGACTGGGGACCTGTTCACGTCTTCCTTGATGTGTTCTTCCACCTCAGTAATCGCTGCTTCATGTTGCTGCTCAGCAGCAGGTTCCCCCTCGAGAGTGTCGCCAGCAGGGAAACAAGAGTCTTTGTTGTTGTTGTTGTTCTTTGCTTCTACAGTTTCTTCCTGCAAATTGTGTTGAGCCTCCAGACTTCCGTTTTCCCGCGACTGTTCCTGAATTGTACACGCCGCGTCACACACTTCCACTGTCGTCACTTTCCCTTCCTCGTCATTATCTTGGTTTTCCTCGTCTTTCTGCCCCTGCTTCTGTTCATTCTCTCTCTCCATGCCCTCCTCTTTTTCCATGATCGTCACTTCCTCTTCATCGCCAGTGTGTTGTTCCTGCTCACCTTTCTGTTCCAGCGTGCAATCTAGGAGGATCGTCCTGGCCTGTTTCTCTTCCATTATATTACTTTCATCTTCCTCATCGCTGTGGTCACCCGTCAGAATCATCTGATTTCCTGCCTGCTTTGGCTCTGTGGATAGCACTTCATGCTCTTCCGCCACCCACGCCTCCTCTTCCTGTTGTTCCAGCATCAGTTCTGGCACTACTGGCACTGCCTCCTCGTCCTTCACTAACGTCACGCTCTCTTCTTCGTCCCTGTGGTGTTCTGCGCCCTCTCGTTCCACGCCAGTGACTGGTCCTTTTCCAGTGATAGTTAGCAATGTCACACTGACGATGTTTGGTACCTCTTCAGGGAGTGGAGGCACCTCTGCACGGGAGGACTCTTTAATCGTGCAAGTACTTTGGTTATTGCAGTGATTAACATTATTTTGAATCTTTTTGTTTTTCTTCCTACGACGGCGACGAGTTCTTTTTGCTTTGTGAGTTTGTTCTTCGTGTGTCGCGGACTTGTCTTCCGTCTGTTCCTTAACTGATGAATGACCGTCACACACTTTCACTTCCTCGATAACATCATGCTTTTCTTCGTCCCTCTCTTCCAGCATCTGTTCATTCCCTGTTTCCATCTCTTCTTCTTCTTCCATCATCGTCACTTTCTCTTCCACGCAAATGTGTTCCTCGCCACGCTCCTGTTCCAGCATCCGCACGAGGAGGGCCGTCTTTGCCTCTTCCTCCTCCATCATATTCGTTTCCTTTCCCTCGTTATTTTGAGACTTTTTCTTGTTTTTCTTCCTGCGATGGCGCCGAGTTCTTTTTGCGTTGTTCTGAGTTTGTTCTTCGCATGCTATGTATTTCCCTTCCGTGGAGTGGTTTCCTGGAATCTTGCCTGTTCCTTTACCTTCATTCTGAGAGACTGTGGTGCATTCTGCTTTTAGTTCATCGTTCAAGTGATTCAGGTTGTTATTCTTCTCGTGTTCCTCCTCAACAGCCTCATTCCGTTCATTATGTTTCGTTTTCATGATGTTATTGAGTGGCTTGTTCTTCTCCAGTTCCTTATTTATAGACTCATTGTGTTCACCAGTGCACGCAAAGTTCTTTTTCCACACCACGCCTACGATAACTGGAGAGGTGAAGCCGGTGAATGGTGGCGTGCTCGTGCTTGTGTTTTGATCTTGACCAAGGGGTCTCAAATCTGGCTCGACTGAGTCTGTTATTGGTGAGTGAACGTGTACGTTGTCTACAGTCTCACTACATTTTTGTTCCTCTTCCATCTCACAGCAGTCAGTGAGTGGAGGAGGTGAGGCGCCGTCTTGTTCCTCAGCACCTGTCTCCCCGTGAGGCAGGGAGACGGCGAGGTGCTGGCTTCGTTTCCGCTTCCTCAGTCGTCGGCAAAGCTTTTGGAAGCAACAACGGACCCACGAGAAGCAACACGCCTTTTCAGGCTGCTCGTCTGAGTCGCTGCCAACTTCCATCTCGCTGCTTTGCTGCGACAAGGACTCGAAGTGGCTCATTGCGGCAAATTCACTCTGAGTTTTCTTGATGCGCCTTATTATAGACCATGTGCTCCTGAAGGCTCACCATGGTGACTAATCTTACAGAGAGATGGTTGGTGGACCCTGGCCTTAGCATACACTTGGCCAACCTCCAGCGCCACGTCAACCAACTCCAAGCTACCACTCCAAGGACTCAACAGCCAATCACCTTCCGAGAAGCAACCCTCGCCTGCTTTTCACTGGTAGAGAAGTTTACTTCATGTTTTTGTTCTTTTGTATTATTGTAATGGAAATACAACAGCAGCAGCAGCAGCAGCAGCAGCAGCAGCAGCAGCAGCAGCAGCAGCAGCAGTAGCAGCAGCAGCGGCAGCAGCAGCAGCAGCAGCCGTAGCCGCAGCCCCAGCCGCAGCAGCAGCAGCAGCAGCAGTAGCAGCAATAGCAGCAGCAGCAGCAGCAGCAGCAGCAGCAGCAGCAGCAGCAGCAGTAATACCTTACACTCCTCAACTAGAAGCTAAATCAATCGCCAAAAATTCCTTTGTCCATAATTACAAAGGGAGTTTCTCATCACATCGGAAAGAATACAATGGACTGGAGAGGTCGCCCACCAGGCACTCATAACATAAGATGAGTAAACACTGCTCACTGAACCGTCACTCTTCCTCTAGCGTTTTGACCTATCCATTAATGAGTCAAAAGATTATATCGGTACTGTAGTAGTAGTAGTAGTAGTAGTAGTATCAAAGACAGAACTACACCTTCATAAGCTCTAATACTGAAGATATGGAGATATGACATGACCAAACCTATCTAACCTAACCTAATTACAAAGTATGCTATTGAAGAAATGGAGGCATGACCTGACTTGACCTGAGCTAACCTGATCTAACCTAACACAGCCTAAGCAAACCGAACCAAAAGCTATACTACTACAGAAATGGAAAGTTGACCTAACCTAATCTAACCTAACTTCATCTTAATACACCCAGCAATGATTCAATACGACACTGATAAGAACCACCTACTCACTCACTCACCCACTCACTCACCCACTCACTCACTCACTCGCCATCTTTCTCTCCTCCCAACACAGCCCCACAAACAGCACGCCATTACGTTCCTTCACGATTCATTGGGTACATGCAACCTTTCACTCTGAACTCAAGTAATAAAATGCCATAATGAGTATAATTCTGTTTTCGCTGAGCATACAATAAAAATGCCTGGTGGACGAGTGATGCTGGTGGAATAGGTGGAGTGGTGGAAGGAAGGGTGGACGATTTACAGAGTACGTGCCAGGATTTGTTGTTTTCTCTTCTTTTATTCACACAAAGACAGACAGACCAAGCAGTAAAGTTACGAAAGGAAGAATACGCCAGCTAAATGCCGCTCCACACAACACACTACCAGATTTACAATGAACTCACCCGTTTGCAATGAGCGAGAGGCGAGTGTTCGATAGTCTTACCTCTGGGCTTTTGTACTCTCTCTCTCTCTCTCTCTCTCTCTCTCTCTCTCTCTCTCTCTCTCTCTCTCTCTCCTCTCTCATCTCTCTCTCTCTCTCTCTCTCTCTCTCTCTCTCTCTCTCCGTCAGGCTGTTCCTCCTTAATTTATGCTGGGTCTTTAGACAGCTTGCTTCCCTTTACAGTTGTATCCTTCTTAATGTATACTGTCTTCCAGATATCTTCCCCCTCCATACGTATATTTCTTCTCATGTTATCTTCCCTATTGTATATCCCCTCCCTCCTCCAGACATTTCCTCCCTAGTCAATTGTCCCTTTTGGATATTCTCACTCTTCATATTTGCCTCTTAATTTATCAACTTTTTACACATTTTTCCCCTTAAGATATTTTCTCCTTAATTTATCTCCCACTTCCCCTCTTTGCATATTTCCCACTCTGGGCATTTTCCCTCCGGACATTCTCCTTGATTTATACCCTCTTTGGACATTCTTCTCTTGTGAACATTGCCCCTTCCTCCCTTCTTAATGATTTAACCGTCAGCATATCACAATAACATTACTGGCGATTGTCTCGACCAAAGAAGTAACGGACAAAGTGGCAGAGTGGCAGACGACTAGCTGTTAGTGCCGAGTCAACACGAGTCTTAAAAGAATATTCGATATATTTACAAATAGGAACAGTGGCTGGATGGAGATAAATCTTGAAGTATTTAGTAAACTGCTTCCTAAAGACAGTTAATTCTTATCTATTTACTTTTATTTATTAGACAGTGGCCATCGTCAGTGTGAGTGTGGAATGTTGAGTGGTGTGGGACATGAAGCCTGAACTGGTGGGTATTATTCTGGCACACCACATTTCAGGCATACATGTTTTATTCAGGCACTGCCTCGTGTGGAACTGACGACTTCTTGTAACTTTCTTCATGCTCTTGTATTGTTATGGTGTTGATATGATGCAGTGCGATTTATTACATCACGAGAGAGGCAACACGTTCTACAGGGCAAATGTCAGGGAGTGGTGTTATTCGGTAACTCCCTTTAAAACTACCAGTACAAAAAAAATGTTATCTGTTAAGAAATAGTAAATGCTACATATATATCATTTTTAACATTAATATACTCGTATATCAGTTACCTATTCAGTATTACATGTCAGTTACCTATTCAGGATTACTAAAAGGAATGTCCGTAATAATTTTGGAAAGGATCACGAACGGCATTTTCTTCTGTGAGATGGAACGCAGCAAAGCAGCGAGCAACACTCCCTCAACGTCCCTCGTCTTATCCACACAACTGACGCTGCTACTGAATATAAGCCACGCACAAGCAACAGCTCGTTAAATGTCTGTGCTCGGCTCTCACGCACCGCCTCGCCACACACGACGGCCTGATGAGGCGGACTACTCATCAAGGGGAATCATTAACGGACCCCCAACCTGCTCCACGCCTCGCACCTTCCCCTCCCACCTCACCCTGCCCCACGCCTTGCTCCACCTCCCTCCTCATCCTGCCCCACGCCTCGCACTTCCCCCTTCCTTCCCTCTCACCCTGCCTCACCCCACGCTCCTCCCTCCCTTCCCTCACCCTGCCCCACGCCTCGCACCTCTACCTTGAACGTCACATCAAATATAACATGTAATCCACACTTAACCCTTTCACTGCTATGGCTTCCAAGCTGAATAGAATGGTCTTGTGCAGGTTCAGATCAGACGTACCTTCCAGACACACACTTACTGCAATGATGATTAAATGTTTTGTGTTATTCACTTATTTATTCTTTTCTGGCACAAATTCAGATTATACTTTGTTCATTAATGTTTAGTTATTTATTGTTCAGTGCATTCATGTTTAATTTCTGGCTAGGTAAATTGCCTGTGGTGACATGTAAGTGTCATTAGGGGATAAAGGGGTAAATTAAAGTAGCTTCTAATATCAAAACGCCGCCATCCTCTTTTGCAGTGGATGTAAAACCGACACCCCACAATAACAATACACACAACTCACACAGTCTCTATGGATCCACGAGTTTCAGTGAATACGAGCCTAGCAAATCTCTTTACATTCAAGAATAATTGTTAGCACATTATTCCCAGCGTTCCATGTGTGCAAAACTACTCACGGGAACCAATCCAAGAGTATTCAGCTGGTTCTGTGTGTGTGTGTGTGTGTGTGTGTGTGTGTGTGTGTGTGTGTTAGAAGCTTCGAGAAGATAAGGGAATAGAGTGTGACAAGAGTAGCAAGCAATGCCCCTCCCCTCTCTCTCTCTCTCTCTCTCTCTCTCTCTCTCTCTCCTTCTCTATCATTTTTTTTACACTTCTTCCACCTTAATTCCTCCACCCAGTCCTTCACGTCTCCCTCTCCCTCCCCCTCCTCCCCTCTTCTCCTTCCTCTAACTTTTCCCCCCTGATATCCCCTTCTCTCCCTCCTCTCTCTCTCTCTCTCTCTCTCTCTCTCTCTCTCTCTCTCTCTCTCTCTCTCTCTCTCTCTCTCTCTCTCTTTCCCATCCCTTCCTCCTTTTATCTCTGAGTGTTTGTCATTTACTTGTTTGAATTTTTTGTTTCGTCCTTGCTTCTCTCTCTCTCTCTCTCTCTCTCTCTCTCTCTCTCTCTCTCTCTCTCTCTCTCTCTCTCTCTCTCTCTCTCTCTCTCTCAATATCACTGCTACTATTACTACTACTGTTATTATCATTGTTATTATTGATGTTACTACTACTACTACTACTACTACTACTACTACTACTACTACTACTACTACTACTACTTCTACTACTACTACTACTTGTGACCTCACTTGACCTGACCTGACTTGGCTGAGAAGGTTAATCACTGAGGCGATCACGTGGCCTGCCTCCTCCTCCTCCTCCTACTACTACTTCTACTACTACTACTACTATTACTATTACTACTACTCCAACCACCGCCATTACTATTATCAATACTATCTTTTTATGAGAGAGAGAGAGAGAGAGAGAGAGAGAGAGAGAGAGAGAGAGAGATTTTGTCCCATGAATCAACATATATTTCTCCTCCTCCTCCTCCTCCTCCTGCTCCTCCTCCTTGTCCTATTGACCAATGGTATCACGGCACGTCACGGTGGTGGTGGTGGTGGTGGTGGGATAGGAGGCAGGCTGGCAGGGAGACCTCATCACGGCTCACTCCTCAGTTCATACTTGACCACCGCGGTGGACTGTGAGTGTAAATACTATAGCTGGGTTTATTTTACTTCAGTTTTACGTGTACAGGACAATACAGCGGCGCAGATTGTGTTCCTATGGATTTTTTTTATTACTGTAGTGTTGGCAGCGTGTGGAGTGTGGCAGAGTGAGTACTGTTCGTTAAGTATCTCTCTACTCTGGACATATTTTTTCCCTTCCCTCCTCCCTCCCTTTCTTCCTTTCTTCGTTTCTTTTTATTTTCGTTTCTTGTGTACTGGTATTGGCGTGGTTGGTGGGGATGCTGGCTGAGGTCACGGCAGGGGCTGGGCTGTGCAGACAAAGGGATGATGGTTGACCTCACTGCACGACGCAATTTGTGTCGGGGGGAAGAGAGAGAGAGAGAGAGAGAGAGAGAGAGAGAGAGAGAGAGAAAGGAAAACAAATAAAACCCATGAGTAGAAGGAAAAAATAGGGACGGGAGAGACAGACGCAGCGGAAAAAAAAAAAAAAAAAAAAAAAAAAAATATATATATATATATATATATATATATATATATATATATATATATATATATATATATATATATATATATATATATATATATAGTATATATATCACAATACTGTTTCTTTTTTCCCTTCAATACTATACTGCTTGGGCACACAGACACACACACACACACACACACTGTTTTTCGCACATTCGTATCCCTTCTTGTTTGTTTAGTCCTTCCATCTCTTGTGAACCTTGTGTGTGTGTCATCCTATCTCTTATTTGTATTATCCTTTCAGCTCAGTGTGTGTGTGTGTGAGTGTGTGTGTGTGTGTGTGTGTGTCAGTCGGAGTGTAGTCAGCCTGCCGCCTTCTGGAAGCTTGTGCCTCCCTTAATCACTGGGTAATTAAAATTTGCCTTCCGCCACCACCACCACCACCAACAGCCAGCCACCCGACCACCGTTTGCTTGGTAAACTCTGCCGCCACCACCACCACCACCAACAGCCAGCCACCCGACCACCGTTTGTTAGGTAAACTCTGCCGCCACCACCACCACCACCACCAACAGCCAGTCACCCGACCACCGTTTGTTAGGTAAACTCTGCCGCCACCACCACCACCACCAACAGCCAGCCACCCGACCACCGTTTGTTAGGTAAAACTCTGCCGCCACCACCACCACCACCAACAGCCAGCCACCCGACCACCGTTTGCTAGGTAAACTCTGCCGCCACCACCACCACCACCAACAGCCAGCCACCCGACCACCGTTTGTTAGGTAAACTCTGCCGCCACCACCACCACCACCAACAGCCAGCCACCCGACCACCGTTTGTTAGGTAAACTCTGCCGCCACCACCACCACCACCACCACCACCACCAACAGCCAGCCACCCGACCACCGTTTGTTAGGTAAACTCTGCCGCCACCACCACCACCACCACCACCAACAGCCAGCCACCCGACCACCGTTTGTTAGGTAAACTCTGCCGCCACCACCACCACCACCACCACCAACAGCCAGCCACCCGACCACCGTTTGTTAGGTAAACTCTGCCGCCACCACCACCAACAGCCAGCCACCCGACCACCGTTTGCTAGGTAAACTCTGCCGCCACCACCACCACCACCACCACCAACAGCCAGCCACCCGACCACCGTTTGCTAGGTAAACTCTGCCGCCACCACCACCACCACCACCACCAACAGCCAGCCACCCGACCACCGTTTGCTAGGTAAACTCTGCCGCCACCACCACCACCACCAACAGCCAGCCACCCGACCACCGTTTGTTAGGTAAACTCTGCCGCCACCACCACCACCACCAACAGCCAGCCACCCGACCACCGTTTGTTAGGTAAACTCTGCCGCCACCACCACCACCACCACCACCACCACCAACAGCCAGCCACCCGACCACCGTTTGTTAGGTAAACTCTGCCGCCACCACCACCACCACCAACAGCCAGCCACCCGACCACCGTTTGCTAGGTAAACTCTGCCGCCACCACCATCACCACCATTACTACTACTACTACTATTACTACTACTACTACTACTACTACTGCTACCACTACTACTACTACTACTACTACTACTGCTGCTGCTGCTGCCACTACTGCTACCACCACCACCACTACTACTACTACTACTACTACAGCCATTGCTCCAACTGTCTTTCCTTCATTATTACAGAGAGAGAGAGAGAGAGAGAGACTAGTGTACGTAAATTTAAAGCTTTCTCTCTCTCTCTCTCTCTCTCTCTCTCTCTCTCTCTCTCTCTCTCTCTCTCTCTCTCTCTCTCTCTCTGGCTTAATTACGCAAAGCCCTTATTTTTATTTTCTCATTTATCATCATCATCCCTCCTCCTCCTCCTCCTCCTCCTCCTTCAGTATGGGTTTCTGAAGGACAGACTTGAATCTCGCATTAGTTCGGCTTAAGGGTAATTTTCCTTTATTTTTCCCTTTTTTTCTTTTTTTCCCTACCATTTATCTCGTATCGCTGGAAACCGTATTTAATTCTCCTTGGCAGGGAAGGAAATAAGTCAATTGCCGGGGGAAAGAGGTAATGGTCAGGGGAATGGGGAGAGGGAAACTTAGGAGGGAAATATTAGGGTTGTTTTTTGGGGGGGATGAAATTAGGGTACTTTTTTTTTTTTTTTTAGGGGAGGGAAAATGTTAGGTGGAAATAAAGCAGGGAAAATTATTAGGTGTTTGAAATTGTTTTGGTCTCTGTCTCTCTCTCTCTCTCTCTCTCTCTCTCTCTCTCTCTCTCTCTCTCTCTCTCTCTCTCTCTCTCTCTCTCTCTCTCTCTCTCTTTCTCCCTCCATATTCGCTCTTCATACGTGTTCGGTTTTTCTTTCCTCCTCCTTCATCTCCTCCTCCTCCTCCTCCTCCAGTCCCATTACACAACCCTAATTTACGATCCCGTTCAGTACGTGTTGTAATCCGGATACGATTCTTTATTTTATTTATTTTTTTTTTCTTTAACGAGAATGGAAACAAACATGGATTAAATTTTTTAATTCCTATATTTCAACTTTCGACCTTTTTTTCCATCGTTCGTATTTCGTAACATTCTTTTTCTTCCTTTCCCAAGTTTTCTTTCTATTGTTTCCTTGTTTGTTTTGTTCCTGCAGTACTGAATTTTTTTTTTTCTTTTATGTATCGTCTATATCGTAACCATTTTTTTTCCATGTTCCAGACTTTCTTTCTGCTCTTATTTACTTTCTTCTATTCTTTTCTACTCTTTTTACTTTCTTCTATTCTTTTCTACTCTTTTCACTTTCTATTTTTTTTTACTATCCTCTGCTCTTCTGCTCCCTTTCTAATTCTTAACCCTTCCTACTTTGTTCTAATCTTTTCTTAACCCTGTCTACTCATTTTTACTGTTCCCTTTGTACTCTTTCCTTAACGAAAGAGAGAAAAAGAAAAAAAAGAAAATGAAACGTAGAAATTTTAAATTGACAGACGAAAGAGAGAAGGAAAGGAAAAAAACAGGATAAGATATAGAATGGAATGCAAATCGGGAAGGGAAATAGAAAGACAAAAGCGGAAGGAAGGGAAATAACAGAAAAAAATAAAAAAGGAAAAAAGGGAATAAAAAGAGGGAAAAAAAAGAAGGGGAGTTTAGGTTTAAGTGGAAATACGGATGGGAAGAGGAAATGGAGGGAAACGAAGGGAGGAAGAAGGGAAAAAAAAGCGAAGTGTTTGTAAAGGGAAATATTGAGTAAGGGGAGGAGGGAGGGTATGAAAAGGGAGATCGAAGGGGATGGAGGAAACAGGACGGAAGGAAATGAGAGAGAGAGAGAGAGAGAGAGAGAGAGAGAGAGAGAGAGAGAGAGAGAGAGAGACCTCTATATCCCCATAAAACACACACACACACCGCTCCACCCCAGCAACACACAGTCACTCCCAGTATAACTTCCATGGACCACCTCTTCCCTTATCTATCACCCCTTGGCTTGTCCTGGCTTTCCCGCCTCTCCCCTGTACAGTATCTATTAAGTCCATCCCCCTTTTCACCCACAATCTATTCTCCATCACCCTGGGCAGGACATATAGCGGCGCAGAGTCGAACGGCGCTGCGCTAAATGACGATAACCAAAGCAAATGGTGTCTCAGGGATGGACTGGATTAAAAATTTAAGGGTGTTTGAATTTACTGCTCTCTCTCTCTCTCTCTCTCTCTCTCTCTCTCTCTCTCTCTCTCTCTCTCTCTCTCTCTCTCTGAACAAGTTGCTCTTAAAACTTTTCAATTTTCTCTTTTTCTCTTATCTCCCGTTTTCTTTATTTTTACTTGTTTACATTTTTCTACAGAAAACTAGTAATTTTTAAACAGAATAATAATAGATCACATTTACAGTTTGAGAGAGAGAGAGAGAGAGAGAGAGAGAGAGAGAGAGAGAGAGAGAGAGAGAGAGACTGCATCAAGTTTCAGATCCCCCCTTCTACCCCTCCTTCCCCACCAATCACATAAAAATCCTACCCCCCATTATATTCCCACCCCCCTGCTGTAGTAATGCTATGGCTCCGCACTCATGTTCTGTTGAGCTTCGTGTGTCGAGGGGGTCTCTTATGTATTTTGCACGTAAATGTTCCTAAGAGAAGTTATTAGTGACACGTGAAGGAAAGGTGTGGCGGCAGATGTTACACGACCAGGTGGCGCTAATTAGAGAGAGAGAGAGAGAGAGAGAGAGAGAGAGAGAGAGAGAGAGATTTTTTCCTAGGTAACACATGACAGGTAGAAGTTGAATTCTTGGTAAAATTATAAACATCTTGTTAGCGCTGAGTCAATAGGAGTGTTAAAAGAAGACAAGACGAATTTATGAATAAAAATGATAGGATGAAATGGACAGCCACGTTTACCTACAGGGATTGCGCGCCACGTGTAGGCTTAATGGCTTCCTGCACAAACACTCGATTTTCTTACGTTCGTATGAAACCTATTTGAGAAAGGCGAGGTTTGGACATACTCGTACACTCAGATACACGTGGAAATGGACGAAGAGTGTAATAGGCTGAAAGATAAGTGTCACAAGGAAATGGGTGTGGATGGGTACGTATTTAATGTGGCACGGGAGTAATGGGGCTTGAATATGGTGACAGAGAGAGAGAGAGAGAGAGAGAGAGAGAGAGAGAGAGAGAGAGAGAGAGAGAGAGAGAGAGAGACCGTTTCATGATAACTATTACTCTCCTCTCCCATCACCATTACTGGATTTGTATTAATATTACATTTGCAAGACAACTGAGCGGCACAGTTTGTGTTGACACGGCTTATTACCGCAGTCTGCACAGTGTCTGCAGTGTGGCAAGCCTTGTAAGTACAGTGTGTGTGTATTACCTGACGTACCTTGTGTCCGGTAATGTCCTTAGGGATCGTGCTGCTTTGCCTTAGGTTACTGTCCTTAAACACACACACACACACACCACCAACAACAGCAACAAGAACAAGAACAAGAACAACAACGCTGCCATGACCCACCACAGCACCCCCCACACGTAGCCATTCGTGGCAAAAACCTTACCTAATTACACATACATACACACAATGCAATCCCTTCTAGATTAGACTTACCTTTAGGATTGTTAAGTATTTCCCCACCACCTATGTACATTTTCAGTTTGTTAACTGCCTTAATAATAAGCCGTTTATTATTATTATTATTATTATTATTATTATTATTATTATTATTATTATTATTATTATTATTATTAATGCACAAGCAGGAAAGAGGAAAAAGAGTTGGGGAGAAGGCTGGGAGGAGCAGGTAAGGGACGGAAGGGGGAAGACCAGTGGGATAAGGTAATCTATGTTTGAGTAGTACACACACACACACACACACACACACACACACACACACACACACACACACATACATACACTATCAATCAAGCCAGAAAGTAGATATATAGCCTTCAAAATTACTTTAAATAATGACTGAGGAGGCGGCCATCTTTGTTTTCAGCTGAGGCCCCGTCCACAGCCATCATGATGGTTTGGCTCGATTCCAATATTTTTTTTTTTTTTTTATCTCGAAAACTTGTATATTGCGGCTTTTTAAGTGTGTTGTTATAGTTTGTGAAAATATTTAGTGATGTTTTGAGTGTTTTCCATAAGTGTGTTGAGAGGAATGTGTTGATCATCAGGTGGTTTGTGAAAATATTTAGTGATGTTTTGAGTGTTTTCCATAAGTGTGTTGAGAGAAATGTGTTGATCATCAGGTGGTTTGTGAAAATATTTAGTGATGTTTTGAGTGTTTTCCATAAGTGTGTTGAGAGAAATGTGTTGATCATCAGGTGGTTTGTGAAAATATTTAGTGATGTTTTGAGTGTTTTCCATAAGTGTGTTGAGAGGAATGTGTTGATCATCAGGTGGTTTGTGAAAATATTTAGTGATGTTTTGAGTGTTTTCCATAAGTGTGTTGAGAGAAATGTGTTGATCATCAGGTGGTTTGTGAAAATATTTAGTGATGTTTTGAGTGTTTTCCATAAGTGTGTTGAGAGAAATGTGTTGATCATGAGGTGGTTTTAGCGTAGCTAAGTGTTGCTTTTTTTCTGTTATTATTTTTTTTCTTTTAAGGTCGCCCTAGAAAAACAATTATTTCAGCCTCCAGGCAAGATTTTATTGGCTCAAAAAATCGTTTATGGTTATTAAAGTGTGTTATGATCCTGATGAGTAGGATATGTGGAGTTTTACAGTGATTTATAGGCGTGTGAAAAGTGAAAAGTTGACATTTATTAATTTTTCATTTCTTTATTTCAACTTGTAACGAACTTTTGATTATTTGTAAAAATAGTTTTCATTTTTTAAAGTGTTTTATATTCCTAATAAATCAGATTTGTTGACTTTACAATGTCTCTTTATCGAGTTTATGTTCAATTTTTTTTATTCTGTTCTTTTAAAATATCTTTATTATTAGTAAGGCTGGGAATGGTTTTATATTCCCAATAAGAGTTAAACTACTTGACAAATCAGAATATATTAAGCATTCCGGCATAGCTCCATTTTTGCGAGGGGTTTAATTTCGCAGTTAATTTCGCAATTGTTGCAGGTACAGTGTTGAGGAAGGGACGCGACCGTCCCTTCCTCAACACTGTACCAAGATCGCCATTACGCAATGTTAACAGCTTAGGAGTTATATATAACAAAATGACGCAAGAAATTTAAAATCCACTTCGTATTTTTGAGTGTGACGTCATCACCTGGACCCGGGACGCCCCTAGTTAGTTAGTTGTTTATTGACAAAAGAATCCTTTTACAAAATAAACAAAGAACAAATAATTGTACAAGTACTTTTGTCAATGAAAAGTAACAAACATGCATTTGATGTAGAGGTGATTCTTACATATTATACGTATATACTCAGTACTTCAAAAATATAGCTACACACTTCCTGTATATAGATATTCTCTTCCATTATGTCATTTATATCGCCAAATCTGAGCATTTGATAACTATTACGTAGATCAGCAGTCATTGTGCACTCTAACAACACATGTTTTTCGGTTTGAACATGAACACCGTCGCACAAACATACTCTCTGCTCAGTTGGCGTTCGACATTCCAGTCTCTATCCGTCAGTGTTCGGTGTGTGTGTGTGTGTGTGTGTGTGTGTGTGTGTGTGTGTGTTAGATCACCTTATTCTGAGTCATCTCCAGCTTTTGTCACGCCCCACACCCAGCTGCTAACTCTGTACAGGGGCCTTATCCGTCCATCTCTCTCTCTCTCTCTCTCTCTCTCTCTCTCTCTCTCTCTCTACTTTCCAAGGTCACATAGATGACTAGCCGTGTTCTCAAGAGTGTTTTCCCTGTTCACAGTGTAGAAATCTTGTTAATCTTTCACCAGAACCGTAAAAACACCTTTGAAAATCCACGTCACTTTCGGTAAAGCCTTTTCAGTGTGTGTGTGTGTGTGTGTGTGTGTGTGTGTGTGTGTGTGTGTGACGGATGGTGGGATGCCCGTCGCCCCGTGCCTGCCTGTGCGGGGTGACTGCATTTATTTTATCATATTCCTGGGGTTAAGTCCTCCCCGACACGCGCGCACGCACCCCTCAGAGGTACCAGGCTCCCTCTTGCTTGCTCCTAGAGAGAGAGAGAGAGAGAGAGAGAGAGAGAGAGAGAGAGGAGAGAGAGAGAGAGAGAGAGAGAGAGAGAGATAAGAAAATGATAGATACTAAGTTTTAAATCATTATTATCCTCTATTTCTTGCTTTATTCTTCTAATTTGCTTATTCCTCTTTCTCATTATATTCGTTTACCTCTTCCTCCTCTTACCCTTTTTTTGCCAGAGGAGGAGGGGAAAGAAAGGAGGATGAGGGTAAGGAAGACGAGGAGGAGGAGAAGGAAGAGGAAGTGGATTTTAAATTTCTTGCGTCATTTTGTTATAATATAACTCCTAAGCTGTCAACATTGCGTAATGGCGACCTTGGTACAGTGTTGTGCGTAATGGCGATCTTGGTACAGTGTTGAGAAAGGGACGGTCTCTTTATAACTGCACTATTTGAGGGTACCTTTGATAAATAATGACTAGTACGAAGTCTTTTAAATATATCTTATTTTACATCGGAAAATATTAGAAATAAAAGGTTTACATTGGAAAAAAGCAAAGAAATAAAGATGTATATAGAATTTTATAGGATTTAGTACCTTAATATACTAATGTAAGATAAACCCGATGGATAATGAATAATATAACATTTCTTAATTATTATAACCTAGAAAATACCGATAAATATATATAAAAAAGTAGTGTAATTAGTAAAAAAAAAAAAAAAAAACCGTCCCTGGGAAGTGAGACAGGCCAGATATTTGCGCTAAAAATGTGAACATGCAGTGTGCTTGTAATCACCTAGCATGCTCGTGTAGGGCAAGGTGCTGGCTGTGACGACTGCCACCACACATACAGACACCCCAGGCACACGCAGGCATCACCAAATACGAGAAGGTGAGTGGCTGAGATGGTGCTGAATAAGATACAATACATACTTACTCTTGAGAAATGGTGTTGCTGTGTGTTGGTCGTGCGCGCGCCACACGGAACGCCAGCCTTCTATAGCCAGATATTTTAGACCTCACGTAAATTGCTTCCCTGTGCAGCCAGTGACGCCTCTCTTGTGTTGCCTGTAGTGTGTGTGTGTGTGCATAGTTACGAGATGAATCTACTTTAAGAGAAGTTTTTTTTTTTTTCTCGTTTACACCAAAATCACCCACGAAAATTTTCTGACCTAGCCTTGGACGCGCCCCTGTGGACCTCTCCCCCTGCCCCTCGTTAAGGGACACTAACCTGACCTTCCCTGCAAGATCATAAGGGATACTTTTAAGCGCCATGTTTATTTGAGAAACGGTATTTTTGTGGGGTAATTTTTTAGGCCTATGTTGAGTTAATCTGTATATTATTCTAACATGATTATTTATTTATTGTTTAACAGCACAGCACACGGCATTCAGATGCACCAGTCTGAGTTTTTTGTGTTTGTCTTTGCTCTCCACTTACCATAGGCCTGGGTGGTGCTGCAGTATACCTATATATATCAAGACCTGCAGGCTGTGAAGGGAAGGAGGGAGAGGTAATAAGTGTAATCTGTCCTGTGTTAGGTCAGGTCTGGTCATGTCAGCTTGGATCACACCTGTCCTTCATTGCAGACGGCAGAGGTCACACAGCAGCTCATCCCACAGCAGGCTGCCCTCCCCTGTGCCGCCACCACCACCACCACTACCAGTGAGGGAGGAGGCAGAGGTACAGCTCACCAAATTAGAGACGTCGCAGTGAGGCTGGTAGATACCTATCAGCGCCAGCATTTTTAATTGTCTCCGATTTCGTGGTGCAAAGGGGTGACTTAGCCAAATTTGAAATCGATGTGCAGGAAAAGTACAGCATGAATTGCTGCACAAGTGTATCTAAAATTAAAAACATAACCCTTAATATTAATATTCATACTTACTGGTGTATGATAAGGCTTTGTTAATTGAATTATAAGATAAAACTAAAAATAGGTAATGAATTTTTTTTAAAGTAAGTATAAACAGTAAAAATAAAAGGATGTTGACTTCGGCTTGTGCATTTTATCTGGGAATGTTGAAAAATATCAGATATCACTGACACGTCCTGTATATGAAAGTAATCAGTGAAATAAAAAAAGAACAGCACCGCTGGCGGACGTACGACGTACTTATCTTGATCATGATTCTTCAGTTAAAGAAAGCGCCGCGCGCCGTTAGGGAGTGTAAAGTGTAAACAATAGCCTCTCAGTTCTGCCGATACAAAGGCCTTTACTTTGCTTTACTATATCCAGAATAGGGTATAGCTCGTTCTTTCAAGAATTTTCTTAATTCCGCTGTAGTCCATGATTGTGGCGGTGATGTATCCATTGTGCAGGGTAGTCGAGTGTCTGTGTTTAGGTTTGCTCGCTGCCCAAGTACCCGAGGATAGTGATCGTACCGCAAAAATAAAGTCTCTGATACAAAATTATATTTTCTTTACATTAAATGGATTTGCCTGTTGTTTAGTACATGAAAATGCAAGTATATATTAGTATACTTCCATTGAGGTCAGTAGAAAATTACAGATTGCCTGCCTTGATACACTTATAGGCTCTTTTAAGAATATTATCTGAAATTATGAATAGAGGCTCAAACAATGTCATGTGCTGTCAGTTATCACGAAATTAATTGACTTAAAATTCAGACGCATTACTGTGCAACGATACACCTTTGTAAGCTTGTAAAACCTTGCCCCAAAAAGTATTTATTTTCCGGCGAGAATTAAAAATTCTGGCGCTATCTGGTATCAAAACGCTCACTGCGACGTCTCTAATTGTCAGATGGTAAGTATAAGGGTTGACCTGACCTCACATGACCTCGCATACAAACCCACTCAAACCTAACCTAACCTAACACACCCAAATAATGACCTCTATCTCTCTGTCTCTCTCTCTCAGAGAGAGAGAGAGACTATCTCTCTGTCTATCTCTCAGAGAGAGAGAGAGAGAGGAGAGAGAGAGAATTGTAAGTTTTAAATCCTAGACATTCTCTCTCTCTCTCTCTCTCTCTCTCTCTCTCTCTCTCTCTCTCTCATTTATTTATTTATTTATTTATTTTGTGTTTATAAATAAATTTATTTATTTATTTATTTATTTATTTATTTATTTATTTATCTAACTATCTATCTATTTACTCCATTTTTCTCCTCCATTCTCATTTCTTCCTCCACCACCTTTCCTTGACCCCTCCGCAGATGGAGAGAAGAATTTTCTCACCTTGAAGATAGAGGAGAAGAGCAAACTGGAGGAAACCAACTGGGAGGAGGAGGAAAAACTTTGCTCCAGTCTAATGGAGAGAGAGAGAGAGAGAGAGAGAGAGAGAGAGAGAGAGAGAGAGAGAGAGAGAGAGAGAGAGAGAGAGAGAGAAGGAAAATTCACAGGAGCAAAGGTCAGTCAGTCTCTCTCTCTCTCTCTCTCTCTCTCTCTCTCTCTCTCTCTCTCTCTCTCCCTTGCCCCTACAGATTCCCACGCTGCTGTACCACGGGATGGAGAGTGAGAGAGTGGAGAAGAGGGAGCTGATCAGAAGGGCTGTGGAAGTGGAAGGGTGCCCTGTCCGAGTCCTGTCAGTCCTGTTATGACGTCCTATGAGGTGAGATTGGGTGTGTTGGGGTGTCAAGGGAGTTGTTGTGGGGTGATTTTGGGGTGTTTAAAGGTAATTTGTGTTGGTTTGGGTGTTTTGGGATGTTTTTGGGGTGTTTAAGGGTAGTTTGTTAGTTTATTTGGGTGTTTTTGGTGTGTTTAAGGGTAGTTTGTGTGTTATCTGGGTGTTTTTAACTTATTTTTTAGTGTTTTGGAGTGTTTTGGGGTGTTTTTTGGATACTTTGGGGTGCTTTGGGACACTTGAGGTGTCTTATGGTCTTTGGTGTGTGTAATTTTGTTTTTTGGGGTGTTTGGGGGTGTTTTAAGGGTAGGTTTGCTAAGTTTTGGAGCATTTGGGAGTGTTTTGGTGGGTGAAAATGTGTTTTAGTGTTTTTTTTGTGTGTGTTTTTGGTGTGTGTCAGTGAATCAGGGATGTTTTGATGGGTTTGGGGTATTTTGGGTGTTGGGGTGTGTGTTTGGGGTGTTTTGGGTGTGTGTTTGCAGTGTTTTGGGTGTGTGTTGGGGTGTGTGATGTGTTTGGAGTGCTTTGGTAGGTGTTTGGGGTGTTTTTGGGTGTTTTAAAAAGTGTGTGTTGGCTGTTTTGATGGGATTGGGGTGTTTTGGTATTTTTTGAATGTTTAAGGGTGTTTTGGGGTGTTTTTGACACGACCCATTCACACTCATTTTGATTTCTCCCAGCCATCCTCATTCCCCGCACCACTTATAAACCATTTCTGTCTGTCATTCTCATGCACCTCTTCCTCCATTTGCTTTCACTTTCATTCCACAGATACACCTTTCTTGCTATTCTTGCATCATCCATTTTTTCAAGCCTAATCTTGTACCCAAGTGTCACTTTGTAAGTAAGTAAGGTGCTCCATCCCTTATCATCTCTCAAAGCTTCTACTGTTGTGTACCTCGGTGCATTCAGTGCCATCCTTGCTACTCTATTCTGCTATGCTGGCCCACTTTTAACTTACAGTTTCACTTCCATTCCATGCAATCACATCCATACCCATACATTATACTTGGCACAGCCACACTCTACACTTATCTCACCACATCCTACTTACTCGTTCTCATCCTTGCTGCACTTCCCATTCGACCTACCCACTGGTTCACCAAGCTTATCTTTTCATTCTGTGCCTTTTCACATCCATTTGGACTCATCCACATCCCTAAGTACTTGTATTCTTGCACCTGTTTTAACTCATTCTCTCCGGTTCTCCATACCACATTACTTTCATCCTCCGACCTATTCACAATCATTACCTTACTTTTCTCACTGCTAAACCTAACTCCAAAGTCTTTTCCATATCCATCTACAACATCCAACAAACTTTGGAGCTTATTTGCCGATTTACTCATAACCACACCATCATCTGCATAAAAAAGCACACATCTTATCATTCCCCACACTTACTCCTGCATTCATTCTTCTCATTCTGGCTGCTAACTCCTCTGTATACAAGCTGAAAAGGGTTGGTGACAATGTACATCCTTGCCTAACTCCTCTCTCACTACTTCACCCAGTCTGTTTCTATATCTCCTAGTCTGATTTAGCTCTTGTGTCAACATTCATGTTGTGCACTATGTTGACTATCTTTGCACTCAATCCAATCTTTTCTAAGACTCTACATTCACTCTCTATTCACCTTATCATAAGTATTCTCTGTATCCAGAAAACCTAAGTACAATTTATCTTCATCCCTCTTTTTCTCTCTAATTTAATTCACCACAAACATATCATCCTCAGCTTTCCTTCCCCACAGTAACCATTTTGTTCCTAACCTGAAACTTTCAGCATTCTCAGTCCATTTACACAATCTCACTCAACACTGCACTGAACACTTTCTTCCCCTACTGTATTCACTAATGCAACCGGTTGGTAGTTCTTCAACTCATTCATTCATTCCACATTCTTGGTACTCTCTCCTCCTCCCACACCTAGTTAAATACCTCAGTCATCCTGTCAATCATAACTTCCACTCCATTTTTATACATCCTATATAGGGTATCTCATCTGCTCCTGCTACCTTCCCATTTTTCTACCTTTTCAAACATTTCTCCACCTCCCTGCTGATTCTTTCATCCAGTTCATCTGCATTCTTCCTCTCCAGTGTCACACATATTTCTCTCACAGCAAACACCTCACCTACACCACCCACTTCTTTCCAGAACAGTCTGATTGCCTCCCTGATTCCTTCCTTCTTTGTTATAGCTTCACCATTTACTTTCAGGCTTTCCTCACCAACACTGCCTGACATATTCTCACTTCTCATGAACTTGTACCATTCACAGCCACCTTTCATGCCATTCTCCCTTAAAGACACAATCATATCCCTTTCACACTTCACTTTTGCCTTTATTATCATTCACCTTGTTAGTTGCTGCTGTTTCACATATGCTCCCCATGCATTCTGATACTCATCTTCTGCCTCATCACTTTCTTGCCTCTTTTTCCTCAGCCATCTACACTCTACTCATTCTCTTTTGCTCCTTCCTAGCCTCTCTGATTTTTCATTCCAGCATGGTTCACTTACTCTCTTTTTCTGCCTACTCTCACAAACCCTATCAGGTTCTCAGCAGCACTCTGCATGTCCTCAACCAGTTTCTCATTTCAGGTGCTCCACATCATGCACACTTACATCATGCCAGCTTCTTTCACTCAGATTAACCTGAAAGTTCCCTCACCCTACATCTCCCAATCTCCATTTCCTTTTCTTACTTGCCACTTTCACCTCATTCCCACCATGCACCAGGTACTCAACAACCAGCACATTGTGATCAGACACGATATCAACCATACTATCCTCATCTATCCACATGTGTGACAATTTCACACATTCTTCCATTCACCAATGTGTAGTCAATAGCTGATTCTTGTTCCCTACCACTCCAAGTCACATGTTCCTCAGCCAAGGTAACATTCAGATTTTCCAACAAACTCCACAAGCATTTTTACCATTCTTGTTCACCTGTTCTAGTATTCCTACACATGCATTCATATTGCCCATTACTAGCACTCTTTCCTCTGTCTGTCTTTCTCTTCTGTCTGTACACTTTTCTCTTCCTTTTAGCAGCGGTGTCTCTTCCATGTCTCTAGTCATCTCTTTGCAGGGATCACAGAAATACATTAAGTTGTCATGGCCCAGTGCCTTAGTGTTGGCCTTGAAACCCACACAGGCCCTGAGGAACCAGATCTTATATCCCTCACATGCTACTGCATTCACTCTGACAGCCAGGGAGTCACACACCACAGTTGCTCACAGACATCTTACAGACAGAGCTTTCCACACAAGGTTGGGGGCAGGCAGGGAAAATCTTAAAAAACGAGTCTGATTAGTTCAGAAGAATGTCCACACACAGCTCCAAAACAAGCTTTTCTCCTGTCTTGATTTTAATGCTACAGGTGGCCAAACCTGTATGTAGTGGCAACTCCTGTAGGAAAAGCAATCATATTCCAGTCACACTTAATATGTTTCCCATGAAAATGCTGGAAAGCCCAATTAGCTTCCATGACTCTCTTTGCTACCATCTTAACACACTTTTTTCCCCTACCTGTTTCTCCTAATATCCCACAGAAACATATTTCTCATTAATCTTGCATCACCAATTCATTCTAATCTAACACACATGCTTTTCACAGGTCTTTCTCAAAGCCTCCATTGCTACATACCTTGGTGCATTCAGTGCCATCCTTGTCATTCTATGCTGCCCTATTTTTCATTTCTCTAATTCAATCAAATCCCATGGAATCACACATGCTTGGAGCAACCAAGCTCTTCCAAATTTTTCACAGTACATCACATTTACTTGTTCTCATCCTTGCTGCACTTACTAGTTCACCCAGACACTGGTTCACTACATCTATTTTCTCATTCTTCACCTCTACACACCCGTTTGGACTCATCCACATCCCCAGGTACTTCCATTTATCAGTCTGTTGCAACTCATTCCCTCCCAATTTCCATCATGAATTTCTCTTTTCCTCTGGAATATTTTCACCATCATCAGCTTGCTTTCTCACTACTAAAATCTCACATCACAGTCATTTCCATACTCATCTACAACATTAAGCAAACTTTGGAGCTCTTCTGCCAATGCATGTATATATCTTATACAAGTTGATCCCATTCCACTCTAAGTACTGTATCTCAGTATCCTGGGACTTCTAACTTGTCTGTGGTGGTCTGCAGTAGTGAGTAGGCATCTGAAAATATATAACAAATTTGTAGTGCCTATTTGCTAAATAAGGAAACAGGAATAAAAGAAATCACATTATTGCAAATTTGTTTTATTTTCTTTGTCATTTGCTGCACTTGAGGTGAAAAACATAAGTTCTAAGTATGGTAAAGTGTGGCAATTATTTGCAGGACTTCCCTGACAGTAGTGCTGATCAACACAAATGCAAATTTATTTCCACAACTGCAAAATCTACAAAATTGCCCAACATATGTGGTACACATATGTTTTAACTATGGATAGTTTCAACTATTGTGTCAAAATTTTTTTTAAGGCAAAATAAGGCACTATTGTAGGATGAATAATATATAGAGAATCAACATGAAATAGAACACTGATAGGTTGCAGCTCTGAACTGTATTAATTGTACTATCTCTGTAACTGACTCCTAACAGGGATGGCTTGATGGCAGATGGTGGAAAGAATAATACACCATCCTTGACATTGCCAGGTGGTCAATTTACCCATGCAAAAAGTTTGTAGACAGATTTGCATTTGGGTTACTTTTGCAATACTGATGATTGTCACAATCATAAAACTGCAAAAAGAAAACCATACTTCACATTTGTAGAATTTGCAGTTTGTGGAAGTACCCAACTTTGCCTAGCTGGCATATGGTGACAGTAGAGAGATTAAGAAAAAGTATAATACATGATATAAATATAAATATGTACATATAATGCATTTGTATAGTTTGTATATTTGTATAGTTGTGCAGGGGGAGAGTTTGAGAGCTGTTGATATTTTCTATTTTATGAAAGAATTCTTGTTACTTAGGTTCAAGGGCAGATCTGCCACTAGCATCATCATAGTGCATTGGGTAACATCTACATAGCTTCAACATGGCACAATGAGTAATATCCACAGGATGCACTATCATAGGTCAAGAGCATGTGGGAGATGACCTCATAGGGGAGATGTGCAAGTTGTCACAGGAGGGCACTGTGGTGCAATGGGTAGCACAACCATCCAACAAACAAAAGGTCCCATGTTCAAATCCCCAGATAATGCATACTTTTCTGGTGAGAACCCATAGTTCCAACATCATGTGACAATATTGTGGAAGTTTCAAAATATACTAATATACCCCACTTTTCCCATTTTTTCTGTAACTTCTTGCAGTGCTGTCACTCTTGTCCAAGTCATTATAATCTCCACTCTGAACAGCCCACAAAGGTGCTGTTGATATAACTATATTAATTGGAGGATTACTTCTTTTCAACACACTTGTTTTTATTAGCAAGGATAGGCATGTTATTCTGAAAAAATATATGATAGGAACCTGACACTTGCCATGGCCACAGGTCAACTTTATGAATTTGACAGCATTGGAACTCCATGAGTCTGGCAGCAATTTCACTCCATGGCCACCATCAAACCAGCAGGCACTGCTGCTTTGAAAACATTATGACAAATAATTTCTGTAAGAGGCATAATTTAAGGGGGAAGTGAAGAAGGACAACCCTTGAATCTTCCAGTGTGGAGGTGTCAGCAAGGGCATGCAAGAAGAGTTAAGTATTTAGAGATGGCAGTAGAGCCATATAAACAATATAGAGGAGGGAGACCAACAAGGATTAGAGATCTTTTTTGCCAAGATGCTCAAAGTCATCAGATGAACTGGTAAGATTTTAACATTTATTACTAGTGAAAAAAAATTCTGGTTGGAAAACAGATCAGGCACAATTCCAGGCATAAATGTAAAAAGTACGAGTTTCTGGATATGGGAAGCTAATGTATACAGCTGACTGCACTCCAGCAAAGTCCACCCTGCGTTGTCACAACTGGTGAGAAAGTAACTACAAAACACTAGTGTTAAGCTTTGCTTGAAGCATCCATTACTGGAAGGGAGGGGTAAGGAAGGGGCATTGTGGGTGAGCAGTAAGGAATGGGGCATTGTGGAAGGTAAGAGGTGTGTGGGGAGGGTAGGGGGATGTAGGTTTACAACCACTGTCCAGTTTACAAGGCGAGGGTACTTTAACCATGGTTAATAGAAATGATAAAATGTGTAATTAACTTCTTATTACTTTTAAGTCATCAATAAGTCTGACTATGTGATCTGAAATGGTGCATAACAACATGTAATTTGACTATTACCTGTTAGGTACAGAAAAAGAACGTTAACTCCTGTGCATGTATTTCCAGAGCACATTACACACTTATTTATGAATTATTTAGATTAGTTGTCATTGTACTCAATGAAACAGTGTATGTAAGGATATTTAGAATATGCCAAGGCTGCTATCACAGGAGGAATATTGGCAGTTGTGATATACAGCACTCATTAACTATTACATAATGCTACATGCAAGGGATATGGAAGTGCATTCTTGCAGTATCAGCATATGCCAAAGGAAGGGAACCATATTTACTACATTAAATACAGAAGATTCTGGTTTGTGATCAAGCAGTTATCGTGATTTCAAAGCATCTAATGTTTGATAATACTAAGTACATACAATATGAATAAAGTAAACAACAATGATGCCTGGCTTGTCTTTGTGTTACATCATAACACTTGATCTAATACAGTTGATCTAACCTTAAAATTAAAAAGTAATACTAATGTCAAACTGTTGCTGGAGGGGGAGGACACTGCTGTGGGGAAGGTAGTATTGGTGGTGCTCAGATGGCTTTACAGAACAGACATCACCGATTCGCTGGTGTGCCAATAAAACTACACAGGAAAATTTTTTTTCTCTCTCTCTCTCTCTCTCTCTCTCTCTCTCTCTCTCTCTCTCTCTCTCTCTCTCTCTCTCTCTCTCTCTCTCTCTCTCTCTCTCTCTCTCTCTCAATTAATCAAAAATTAATATATTGAAAAAAAACAAACCTCTCTCTCTCTCTCTCTTCTCTCTCTCTCTCTCCTGGTTATCTCCTCTATGAGTCAGCAAGGATCAGCTGTGTATGATTTCACGCTAAACTAGGGGGTGAATGGAGACGTGCCTGCAAAATAGTAGTAGTAGTAGTAGTAGTAGTAGTTACCTTTTTTTTTTTTTTTTTTTTTTTTTTTTTTATGTAGGAAGGATACTGGCCAAGGGCAACAAAAATCTAATAAAAAAAAAATGCCCACTGAAATGCCAGTCCCTAAAAGGGTCAAAGCAGTAGTCAAAAATTGGTGGATAAGTGTCTTGAAACCTCCCTCTTGAAGGAATTCAAGTCATAGGAAGGTGGAAATACAGAAGCAGGCAAGGAATTCCAGAGTTTACCAGAGAAAGGGATGAATGATTGAGAATACTGGTTAACTCTTGCGTTAGAGAGGTGGACAGAATAGGAGTGAGAGAAAGATGAAAGTCTTGTGCAGCGAGGCCGCGGAAGGAGGGGAGGCATGCAGTTAGCAAGATCAGAAGAGCAGTTAGCATGAAAATAGCGGTAGAAGACAGCTAGAGATGCAACATTGCGGCGGTGAGAGAGAGGCTGAAGACAGTCAGTTAGAGGAGAGGAGTTGATGAGACGAAAAGCTTTTGATTCCACCCTGTCTAGAACAGCAGTATGAGTGGAACCCCCCCCAGACATGTGAAGCATACTCCATACATGGACGGATAAGGCCCTTGTACAGAGTTAGCAGCTGGGGGGGTGAGAAAAACTGGCGGAGACGTCTCAGAACACCTAACTATCATAGAAGCTGTTTTAGCTAGAGATGAGATGTGAAGTTTCCAGTTCAGATTATAAGTAAAGGACAGACCAAGGATGTTCAGTGTAGAAGAGGGGGATAGTTGAGTGTCATTGAAGAAGAGGGGATAGTTGTCTGGAAGATTGTGTCGAGTTGATAGATGGAGGAATTGAGTTTTTGAGGCATTGAACAATACCAAGTTTGCTCTGCCCCAATCAGAAATTTTAGAAAGATCAGAAGTCAGGCGTTCTGTGGCTTCCCTGCGTGATATGTTTACCTCCTGAAGGGTTGGACGTCTATGAAAAGACGTGGAAAAGTGCAGGGTGGTATCATCAGCATAGGAGTGGATAGGACAAGAAGTTTGGTTTAGAAGATCATTAATGAATAATAAGAAGAGAGTGTGGGTGACAGGACAGAACCCTGAGGAACACCACTGTTAATAGATTTAGGAGAAGAACAGTGACCGTCTACCACAGCAGCAATAGAACGGTCAGAAAGGAAACTTGAGATGAAGTTACAGAGAGAAGGATAGAAACCGTAGGAGGGTAGTTTGGAAATCA
>NW_026973676.1:320000-342500 GCF_035594125.1 Scylla paramamosain | reverse complement strand
GCATATTCTATACCACCATTCTTATCTACTAAGATCTAATTTGACTGATTACCATTTATTGAATTTCTTCAGTAATTCTCTGGATGAGCAGTATTCTACTATACTATGAGTTTATGATGAAAAATAATGATTTGTACGATTTAACCCTTTAAGCGCGGGTGTCCACAATAGTGGATGTGGCATTTTTTAATGAATGCGCCGCCAGATTTGATTAGTTTGTCATCAAGTACAGTAAACATGTCGTTTTCTTTCCTGCAATGCCCACAAACCCTCTCTTACATTATCAGTGGTCAGTTAACGCCTTGTGCTAACTTTGACAGGATGTCTGCTAGACACCGCAGCTCCACTTACCCTTCCAGTCAACTCCATCCTCAAGTTGGGGCCCCTTTGACCTCAACACCAATAAAAAACACCAGGAAAGGCTTGGAAGAAAGCGAAATTGAAGCAGAGTTAGATAAAATTGTCACAAGCACAATCCTTGGTAGTGATGGATGTGGCTTTGTCAGTGAAAGCAGTGCTTCTAGTGATGTTCCTGATTTTCACAAGAGAAAGGGGTGTGTTGCAGAGAGAGAGAGAGAGAGAGAGAGAGAGAGAGAGAGAGAGAGAGAGAGAGAGAATGTTTAAGCATTTAATGAAAGTTAAAGAGAGGAGGTGTAACTCTAATATTTGCTTTAATGTTGATTCTCTTACTCAGCACAATCTCTCTCTCTCTCTCTCTCTCTCTGTATATTTGCAAGTGATATTAATACTTTGCTATAATAATAAGCACATGGCTGGTAGTGGCTGTGGGAAGCGTTGTGGTGGGGTTGTTGTTGTTGTTATTGTTATTGTAGTTGTTGTTGTAAGCAAGGTCACTGTGTCTGGCCTAATTTTTGTTGTTGTTGTTGTTGCTGTTTTTGGCTGTGGTTGCTGCTGTGGTTATTGCTGCTGTTGGTGGTGTGGGTGGTGGTGGTGATGGTGGTGGTTGTGGTGGCTGTGACTGGTTGTTGCTGTGATGGTTGTTGTTGTTGTGGTTGTTGATGATGTTGTTGGTGTGTGTTGTTCATTTGGAAGGCTGTATAGATGTTGTCTGCGTACTCTGCAACGAGGTAATAATAAAATGATGATAATAATAAAAATATGATGATAATAATAATAATAATAATAATAATAATAACAGTGTTTGCATGTATTTAAATACCAGAGTGGCATGAAAAAAGACTGGCATGAAAGAGAAAATAAAGACATGTGAGAAAATAAACAGAAAATAGAAACAAAGCAAGAAATGGGAGAAACAAGAGGAAGACAGAGAATGAGAGGAAGGAAAGAAGGAAGGATATAAAAAATTAAACAAAAGGAAGGATGGAGAGGGAACAAATAAGAGGGAAGCAAACAAAAAGAAAAAAAAAAGAAAGTAAAACCATGAAGAAATACCAATAAACAGAGTAATAACATTAAACACCATAAAAAAACACCACCACCACCACCACCACCACTTACTCCTCCTGACACAAACACAAACGGGTGACAAGAGTGGCCAGCAGACAGGGAGGAGGCAACCACGGGCAGCAGAACCCTCACATCTGTCATGGCCACCCCAGGCATCACTAACCCAGGGGAGGAGGGGCCTGGGGGAGGGAAATGAGGAAAAGATTATAGATAGAAGATAAAATGATATGTAGAAGAGAAGAGATGGGGTAGAAATGCAAGAGAAAATGATAAAGGAGAGGAGTTGAAGGAATGGATGAAAGATGAAAGGGTAGACAAAGAACAGGATATAAGATAGATGAAGGATTGAAGGACACAGATGAAGAATAGGGATACAAGATAGATGATAATGAATAAGGGAATGGAAGAAATGAGGAAGAAATGGGAAAGGGAAGAGATATTTAATAATGTGTAGGTAAGAAAGATTAATGAAGAATAAAGGATGAGAAATATGAAGGAGTAAGAAGTGAGTGGAGATAAGAAAAGAGAGAAAAGCAAAAAAGGATGAATATAAGAGGGAGAGCGGGAGGGAGAGAAAGGGAAAGGAAGAAGAAGAAGAAGAGGAGAATTAGCTGAAAATGAAGTGTAATATAGAATTTTCTCTCTCTCTCTCTCTCTCTCTCTCTCATATCTTCCCTTCCTCCCATTTTTTTCCATGTAGTTTCCTTTCCTTTTACATTCCTCCTGTTTCCTTCATTATTCTCTTCTCATGCTACTGAAGACCCAACACACACAAACACACAAACACACACACACTACCCCCTCCCCCTCTCTCTCCCTCTCCTTCTCACCTCCAGGAAGGGGCATGGTGGTGGAGTAGCCCTGGAGTAGCTCCTAGCAGAGTTGTAAGCAGTCACCTGCACCAGGTAATGGGTGGAGGGTGTGAGGCCCCCTATCACACTGGCCGGCCCCCTTCCACCCTCTTGGATACTGTGGATGGAGTGGAGTTCATCAGTTTGGATGGCAAAAGGGAAGAAGAGAGAATTACATGACAGCAAGAAAAGGTTCACTACACTACCTCTGTCCTCACCCACAATCCAGGTAACAGCACTGGTTTGTCTGTAGACAACACTGTACCGGTTGATGGGACACCCCCCTTCGCTCCACTGGGCCAGGGACACTGCAGCCCAGGTGGTGTTGACCCAAACTGCCCCCTCCCACCGGCCTGCCAGTGGGGGGGGGGGGAGCCGGCTGTCTTGGTGCGCAGGCTCTCCAATGGTCGGCCTTCTACCTGGGATGGGAGGGAGTGACTGGCTGGTTAACTGGTTGATTGGTTAATTGGTTGAGTAACTGACCGATTAATTGGTTGGCTTCTTAATTGATCCAATGATAGGTTGATAGCTTGACTTATGGCACTGACTGACTGACTGACTGACTGACTGACAGACAAACAGACAGACAGACTGACAGACAGACAGACAGACTGAGTGACTGACTGACTGACTGACTGACTGACTGACAGAATGACTGACTGACTGACTGACTGATTGACTGACTGACTGACTGATTGACTGACTGACTGACTGACAGACAGACAGAATGACTGACTGACTAACTGACTGAGACTGATGGACTGACTGACTGAAAAACAGACACAGACAGACAGAGAGACAGACAGACAGGCAGACAGACAGACAGACAGACAGACAGACAGACAGACAGACAGACAGACAGACTGACTGACTGACTGACAGACAGACAGACAGACAGACAGACAGACAGACAGACAGACAGACAGACTGACTGAGACAGACAGACAGACAGACAGACAGAGACAGACAGACTGACTGACTGACAGACAGACAGACAGAGACAGATAGACAGACAGGCTGACTGACTGACTGACTGACTGACTGACAAACAGACTGACTGACTGACTGACTGACTGACTGACTGACTGACTGACTGATTGACTGACTGACTGACTGATAGATAATTTAGGGTTTTATTTATTTGTTATGTATGGTGGTTATGTCACAACTAGGTAAATACAACTAGGTAAACACACAGAGCCTCACCAATCTCAACAATGAAAGACAGGGCAACACACACACACACACACACACACACACACACGGAGCCTCACCAATCACAACAATGAAAGACAGGGCAACACACACACACACACACACACACGGAGCCTCACCAATCACAACAATGAAAGACAGGGCAACACACACACACACACACACACACACGGAGCCTCACCAATCACAACAATGAAAGACAGGGCAACACACACACACACACACACACACACACACAGAGCCTCACCGATCTCAACAATGAAAGACAGGGCAACACACACACACACACACACACGGAGCCTCACCAATCTCAACAATGAAAGACAGGGCAACACACATACACACACACACTTCCGACTTCGTTGAGAGCAGACGTGTCAGGAGCAGCTGCGCCGAACTTGCCTATTTGTGGGTACAGGGTCAGAGTTATTTTCTTAGCCTGTCTCCATACAAAAGTATAAGAAAGTGCACAGTGTGGGGTGGAGTTTTTATGGAAGAAGTAGAAAAAAAATCGGAGATGGAATAGATGAAGTGAAAATTGTGGGTGAAAACACCGAATCCGAATCGGTTGTAAACAAAGCGTGATGGCGGCCACCGCCACGTTGCCGTCGCCCAGAGGCACACCAAAATTTGAAGGATTTGGTGAAAAAGATATACAAGTAGGCAGGTTAAATGCAAGATTATGGAAATTAGAAGAAGAGAATGAAAAGATATGAGAGGAAATAAGAGGATTGGTGACATTAGTCAGAGGATGGAAAGGAGATAAGGAGAGGGGACTTAAAGACATTGTTGAAGAGCTGGAAGAGTTGAAAGGAAGGGACTTAAAAAGAGAAAGGGAAAACAAGAAACAGAGAGGAAGTGGAAAAGATAGTGGATTTAAATGTAAAGTACAGTGAAGAAATACAAGAACTCAGAAAATGGAAAGCTAAGGAGCATGGTGGAGAAGAAAGAAGTTAGGATAGATGAAGGCAAAATCCAGAGTGAAGTAAAAGGCTTAGTCGAAAAGGAAGTGAAAAGTTGGAAAGAAGAGAGAGAACAAGAGAAGATAGATATGACAGAAATAATATGAAAACAGCAAGAACAACATGATAAAGAGATGGCGAAAAAAGTAGTGAAAACCATTAAGGAAAAAGATAACATAGTAAGGGATGCGGTACAAAAAAAGATGTGCCTGATGGTGTTTAAGGATAAAGAGAAGACCATATCAAATAAAGTTCTAAGAGAAAGAGAAGAATTACAAAGAGCAAAAGAAATCATTGGGAAAATTGTAGGAGATGAAACGGATATACAAATAGAAGTGTACAGAATTGGGAAATATTCAGAAGCGGGAAACGTCCCATGAAAATAAGACTTAATACCCAAGCGGCAGCCGAACACATCTTGAGAAGAAGGAGTTTGTTAAGAAATATAGAGGGTATGAAGGATATATGTATAAGAAGAGAAATGAATGAGGAGGAAAGAAACAAGGTGAAAGAGTTAAAAGAGGAGGCCAAGACAAAAAACAAAGAGAGAACACAGGTACAGGCAGAAAGGTATATATGGAGAATGATAGACATGAAAATGAGAAAATGGTGGCTAAAGAATGCGGAGCAAGAAGTAAGACAACAAAGAGAGAACACAAAAGAAATGGGTCCACAATAAATAAAATTAAAGTTATGTATACAAACATAGATGGATTAGTGTCCAGCCTAAGGGGAACTAAGAGATTATTTACATGAAAAGAAACCAGAAGTGGCATGCATTATGGAAACAACACTAACAAGGGAGATTAATGTTGAATTTGAAGAAGAAGGATATAACATATGGAGAAGAGATAGAAAGAATAAGGGAGGAGGAGGAGTGATGATTCTAGTAAGAAAAAACATCTTGATAGAAACAGTGGAATATGGTGAAGGGAGGTCAGAAACATTGAGTGTGGAGATCAAGATCCAAGGACAAGAAAGCAGAAAAATTATTGTTGCATACATGCCTCCAAAGACCAACACTTGGGGGACTGATGATTATAAGCACATGCAAAGCGAGTTCATAAAAAGTATAGATGACATGCTAAAGATAAGAAACAAGGTGTTACTAGTAGGAGATTTTAACAGCAAGGAGATAAACTGACAGGAGGTGACAGGGATTGCCAATACATGGAGTGAAGAATTTTTACAGACTATGATGGTAAACACAATGGATCAATGGGTGAAAGAAAATACTAGGTACAGAGGGGAAGATGAACCATCGCTACTAGACTTGGTTTTTACAAAAAAGCCAGAAAATGAACCAAGTATAGAATATTTGTGTCCAGTGGGAAAAAGTGATCATGTGAAGATGGAGATAGAGATCAAAGAAGAAGTGCCAAAATTCAATGAGGAATATAAAAATGAGAGAAAAAATTATGCTAAGGCAGACTTTGCAGGGTTAAAGAAATTCTACGGAGAGCTTGATTGGAGTAATTTATTAAGAGGTATGGAGGTGCAGAAGAAATATGAAGTGTTTTTAAGCAAGTTTAGAGAAGGTGTTGAAAGATATGTGCCAAGATATAAGGTAAAAGAAAATAAGAAAGTGTGGTTTAATGCAAAGTGTGCAGAGGCAAAAAAGAAGGAGAGGGCATGGAAAAAAATTAGGAAACAATGGAATGAGATAAATAGAGAAGAATACAGGACAGCTAGAAATGATTATGTTAAAATAAGAAGAGAAGAAGAAAGAAATTTTGAAAGAGATGTAGTTGGAAAGTGTAAAGAACCCAAACTTTTCTATAGATATGTAAATGGAAAAATAAAGCATAGAGATACTATTACAAAGCTGAAGAAAAATGGAGAAATTTATGAAACCACACAAGAGATGGCCGAGATACTGAATAAAAGCTTTAAGTCTGTATTTACAAGAGAAACTGTCTTTGCATCACTGGGAGATGAGGAACAACAGAAAGGAATAGAAAACATACAAGTGGAAAGAAAAGAAATTAAAAGACTACTGGAAGAGCTAGATACTAGGAAGGCGATGGGACCAGACGAAGTAAATGGATGGATATTGAAAGAATGTAGAGAGGAATTGGAAGAACCAATATAGGAGATAATTAACAGTTCTTTGAAGGAGGGAAAAGTACCAAAGGAATGGAAGAGAGCAAATATAGTACCGTTATACAAAGGAGGTAATAAAATGGAACCACTGAATTACAGACCAGTCTCACTCACGAGTATTGTAAGTAAACTCTGTGAAATAGTCATTAAAAACAGATGGGTGTAATATCTTGAACAAGAAAATATAATAACAGAAAAACAATTCGGTTTCAGGAAAGAGAGATCTTGCGTAACAAACTTACTGAGCTTTTATACAAGAGTAATAGATAAACTACAAGAGAGAGATGGTTGGGTTGATGCAGTCTATTTAGATCTGAAAAAAGCTTTTGATACAGTTCCACATAAAAGTCTCATATGGAAACTGGAACATTGAGGAGGGCTAAAAGGAAAAATACTTGAGTGGATGAAGGATTATCTCCAAGGTAGGGAAATGAGTACAGTGATCAGAGATAATAAATCAAGTTGGTGCGAAGTAACAAACGGAGTACCACAAGGGTCTGTGTTGGCACCTATAATGTTTCAGGTCTATATAAATGATATGATGGTGGGTTTAAATAGCTATATTAACATGTTTGCAGATGATGCAAAATTGATGAAAGTAATAAAGAACCAAGAGGATACAGAGGGATATTGATAGAATTTATGAATGGAGTAAACGATGGAAATTAGAATTCAATATAAAGAAGTGCCATGTAATGGAGATGGGAAGAAGTGAAAGGAGACCTTCATGGGAGTATAAGATGGGAGGAATCACAATACCAAAGAGCAAAGAAGAAAAAGACTTGGGAGTAATAATTCAAGACACGCTATCACCAGAAAAACACATCAATGGAATATTTGGCTCTACATATAATTTGCTAGCAAATATCAGGGTGGTATTTAATTACCTTGACAAAGAAATGATGAAGAAAATTATAACACACATGATACGCCCGAAACTGGAATACGCAGCAGTGGTATGGTCTCCACACAAGAAGAAAGATATAAGGAAATTGGAAATGATACAAAGAATAGCTACGAAAATGATACCTGAATTGGAAGACCTAAGTTATGAAGAAAGACTGGAAGAAATTGGATTACCAACACTGCAAGAAAGAAGGGAAAGAGGAGACCTGATAACAATGTTCAAATTAATAAACAACATGGAGAAGATAGACAGAGATGACCTAGTTGTAAAAGTGGAGGAAGAAGATAGACGTACAAGAAGAACATATGGAGAAATTAAAGAAGAGTCATTGTTTGGGAGATATTAAAAAATACAGCTTTCCGCATCAAACGGTTGAAATATGGAATAACTTAAAAGAAGAAGTGGTTGCGGCAAAGAGTGTGCACATGTTTAAAGAGAGATTAGATAAATTCGGGTATGGAGACAGGACTAATTGAGCCTTGGCTCGGACCCTGTACTATACGAGTACAACTAGGTAAATACAACTAGGTAAATACACATTATTGCAAGAACGAAGGCTTCATATTTGAGAGAATCCAAGAAAAGTCGAGGATGGTGAGATGCTTGAATGATATAACAAATACAGCTTCCCACAAAGAAATGTTAATATATCTGGAGGAGTAGAGTAGAAAAAGAGGAGATAATAATGGGGACATGAAAAAAAGATTAATTATAAATACAGACACAAATGTGACTCAAACTTTGCATATTACTGCAACTAAATAAAAAAAAAAAAAAAGAATTCTTGGCAATTATCAGGGAACATATATCATACCAAGAAGACATCACACATTCCTGTACATCCCTACTTACTGCAGTATAAAATTTCAACCAAATGTATTTTCCTTGCCTTTCAAGATGCCACTTCAAGATGAAAAAAATACCCACCTTTCATCCACTAATTTATTTAACTATCTCTTTTAACAACAATATTACTCATTATCTTATATTTCTAGAGTTAAGTAAGCAATATGGTGTAGTAGCAATAAGCTCCCATCATGACTTGTGTGGGAATTGCTGAGTGAACTTTACCATTCCCTCCCCCACCAACAAAAAGATGGTCACATTCCTTAAGGTGGCTCCCTACTACCCGTGAGCCTCTGTGGCTATGGGTATAAAATCCAAAATCCATTAATCATAGGCCACAAAATTCTGACCACCTACTACAACCACAGTCTTTGTCTCCCTGGTGACTACCTTCCTTCCCCTACAACCTTCTCTCATGATCAAATACTGTGCACAACATTCTTATAATATATGATGAAGCTTTCTATCCTTCAGCATGCTACCTTTTGGGGGAAAACTAATAATTCATGTGCACAACATTTTTATAATCTATGATGAAGCTCTCTGTCCTTCAGCCTTTTTAGTGAAGATTTTACATATTCATTACACACAAGTTAAAGGCCATGATGAAAAATACAAATAAGTACAGAAATACAAGGCACAAATTTAAGAATGCAAGACAAGAATGCATAGGAAATGCACATAATTGAAAACTTTAAGAAGAAATTCCTTTCTTGTCAAGCCCAAGTGAAGACAGAGCAAATAGTAGAGAAAAATATTACCACCACCTTTTGCTTCTGCCATTGTCCCACCTCTTCCCAACATGACTGAAATGGCTCCAAATAATGGCTAATGTAAGGACAAAGTGACAGGTGTGAGGAGCAAGGCAGGGTCCTAATGACGCGCTGCCACACACCCACATTGCCCCCTCAGCCCAACCTTCCACACACAGCCTTATCATCATCCTTTCCTCAACACATCCATTGTCTTTCGCATCCCAGAGTAAGCTACACTGAGAGCTTAACCAATGTACCCTGTGTCTGTCAGAAATGGAAAAATAATAGTGGCCAGACACACTCTCTTTCCACAGTCTTACCACCATCCTTTCCTCAACGTAATGTCCTCAAACGTAATGTCCTCTGTAATTACGCCCAATCACAAAGAGCGGTTTTATATGCACTTTTTGTCTTCTTTTACTAACATTTTTTTTTTTTTATGTAGGAAGGATACTGGCCAAGGGCAACAAAAATCTAATAAAAAAATGCCCACTGAAATGCCAGTCCCATAAAAGGGTCAAAGCAGTGGTCAAAAATTGGTGGATAAGTGTCTTGAAACCTCCCTCTTGAAGGAATTCAAGTCGTAGGAAGGTGGAAATACAGAAGCAGGCAGGGAGTTCCAGAGTTTACCAGAGAAAGGGATGAATGACTGAGAATACTGGTTAACTCTTGCGTTAGAGAGGTGGACAGAATAGGGGTGAGAGAAAGAAGAAAGTCTTGTGCAGCGAGGCTGCGGAAGGAGGGGAGGCATGCAGTTAGCAAGATCAAAAGAGCAGTAAGCATGAAAATAGCGGTAGAAGACAGCTAGATATGCAACATTGCGCCGGTGAGAGAGAGGCTGAAGACAGTCAGTTAGAGGAGAGGAGTTGATGAGACGAAAAGCTTTTGATTCCACCCTGTCTAGAAGAGCAGTATGAGTGGAACCCCCCCCAGACATGTGAAGCATACTCCATACATGGATGGATAAGGCCCTTGTACAGAGTTAGCAGCTGAGGGGGTGAGAAAAACTGGCGGAGACGTCTCAGAACACCTAACTTCATAGAAGCTGTTTTAGCTAGAGATGAGATGTGAAGTTTCCAGTTCAGATTATAAGTAAAGGACAGACCGAGGATGTTCAGTGTAGAAGAGGGGGACAGTTGAGTGTCATTGAAGAAGAGGGGATAGTTGTCTGGAAGGTTGTCGAGTTGATAGATGGAGGAATTGAGTTTTTGAGGCATTGAACAATACCAAGTTTGCTCTGCCCCAATCAGAAATTTTAGAAAGATCAGAAGTCAGGCGTTCTGTGGCTTCCCTGCGTGATATGTTTACCTCCTGAAAGGTTGGACGTCTATGAAAAGACGTGGAAAAGTGCAGGGTGGTATCATCAGCGTAGGAGTGGATAGGACAAGAAGTTTGGTTTAGAAGATCATTAATGAATAATAAGAAGAGAGTGGGTGACAGGACAGAACCCTGAGGAACACCACTGTTAATAGATTTAGGAGAAGAACAGTGACCGTCTACCACAGCAGCAATAGAACGGTCAGAAAGGAAACTTGAGATGAAGTTACAGAGAGAAGGATAGAAACCGTAAGAGGGTAGTTTGGAAATCAAAGCTTTGTGCCAGACTCTATCAAAGGCTTTTGATATGTCCAAGGCAACAGCAAAAGTTTCACCAAAATCTCTAAAAGAGGATGACCAAGACTCAGTAAGGAAAGCTAGAAGATCACCAGTAGAGCGGCCTTGACGGAACCCATACTGGCGATCAGATAGAAGGTTGTCAAGTGATAGATGTTTAAGAATCTTCCTGTTGAGGATAGATTCAAAAACTTTAGATAAGCAGGAAATTAAAGTTTGAAGGATTAGAGCAGTCACCCTTTTTAGGAACAGGTTGAATGTAGGCAAACTTCCAGCAAGAAGGAAAGGTAGATGTTGACAGACAGAGCTGAAAGAGTTTGACTAGGCAAGGTGCAAGCACGGAGGCACAGTTTCGGAGAACAATAGGAGGGACCCCATCAGGTCCATAAGCCTTCCATGGGTTTAGGCCAGCGAGGGCATGGAAAACATCATTGCGAAGAATTTTAATAGGTAGCATGAAGTAGTCAGAGGGTGGAGGAGAGGGAGGAACAAGCCCAGAATCGTCCAAGGTAGAGTTTTTAGCAAAGGTTTGAGCAAAGAGTTCAGCTTTAGAAATAGATGTGATAACAGTGGTGCCATCTGGCTGAAGTAGAGGAGGGAAAGAAGAAGAAGCAAAGTTATTGGAGATATTTTTGGCTAGATGCCAGAAATCACGAGGGGAGTTAGATCTTGAAAGGTTTTGACATTTTCTGTTAATGAAGGAGTTTTTGGCTAGTTGGAGAACAGACTTGGCATGGTTCCGGGCAGAAATATAAAGTGCATGAGATTCTGGTGATGGAAGGCTTAAGTACCTTTTGTGGGCCACCTCTCTATCATGTATAGCACGAGAACAAGCTGTGTTAAACCAAGGTTTAGAAGGTTTAGGACGAGAAAAAGAGTGAGGAATGTACGCCTCCATGCCAGACACTATCACCTCTGTTATGCGCTCAGCACACAAAGACGGGTCTCTGACACGGAAGCAGTAGTCATTCCAAGGAAAATCAGCAAAATACCTCCTCAGGTCCCCCCAACTAGCAGAGGCAAAACGCCAGAGGCACCTTCGCTTAGGGGGATCCTGAGGAGGGATTGGAGTGATAGGACAAGATAAAGATATGAGATTGTGATCGGAGGAGCCCAACGGAGAAGAAAGGGTGACAGCATAAGCAGAAGGATTAGAGGTCAGGAAAAGGTCAAGAATGTTGGACGTATCTCCAAGACGGTCAGGAATACGAGTAGGGTGTTGCACCAATTGCTCTAGGTCATGGAGGATAGCAAAGTTGTAGGCTAGTTCACCAGGATGGTCAGTGAAGGGAGAGGAAAGCCAAAGCTGGTGGTGAACATTGAAGTCTCCAAGAATGGAGATCTCTGCAAAAGGGAAGAGGGTCAGAATGTGCTCCACTTTGGAAGTTAAGTAGTCAAAGAATTTCTTATAGTCAGAGGAGTTAGGAGAGAGGTATACAGCACAGATAAATTTAGTATGAGAATGACTCTGTAGTCGTAGCCAGATGGTGGAAAACTCGGAAGATTCAAGAGCGTGGGCACGAGAGCAGGTTAAGTCATTGCGCACATAAACGCAGCATCCAGCTTTGGATCGAAAATGAGGATAGAGAAAGTAGGAGGGAACAGAAAAGGGGCTACTGTCAGTTGCCTCAGACACCTGAGTTTCAGTGAGGAAAAGAAGATGAGGTTTAGAAGAGGAGAGGTGGTGTTCTACAGATTGAAAATTAGATCTTAGACTGCGAATGTTGCAGAAGTTAATGAAGAAAAAGTTGAGGGGGGGTGTCAAGACACTTAGGGTCGTCGACAGAAAGGCAGTCCGACCTGGGGACATTTATGGACCCCTCCCCAGATGGGGACTCCGAGGCTGGTGTAGGAGTCGCCATGATTTTAAAATTTTTGAGTGAAGGGTGTGTGTGTTATTAGGTGCTTGTAGTTTTGTGTGGAGGAAGAGAGTTGTCTTTAGAGGGCAGGCTGTGACTGCCCCCTTGTGTTGTGAGACACAAAGGGAAACGTTCAGTGAGGTCACAGCTGGGTTTAATGATAAGTTCACAGCACCCCCTGAACAGTGCTTTAGACCTCACTGGGAGTAATTATTGTTTCGGCAGGTGTCTACTGCCTCCTCCTGGCAGGTTACCAAGGATGACTTAGTGGTGGGGCATATGAGGCAAATGCAATGCTGCTAGAGTGAAGTACAATACTGTTTCCTTATGAGATAACACTGTGCATGAAATTTCATATAATTTTCAAATCAGTACAGTCCCCTCCACTTCCATGTTCATCACTTAGCACTGCCAATGTTGTGAACCACCTGCTTTCACTCATACCTCAGACAAATCTCATCAATCCCTGCATCACCCTCCCTCTTACTCATAACGAGTGGAACGTGTCTTGGATGTAAGTCGAATCAGGTGCAGTGGTTCACAGCAGACAATTCACACACTGGCAATGCTAAGTGATGAACATGGAAGTAGAGGGAACTGTACTTCAAGCTGGCTGAAGTTCTGGCTATTTCACATTCATATAATATATATGGAGATAACTAGTAATCATAAGGCAAAGTGTGCCATCATAATGAAGCAGCAACCTCATTGTGCACTGCTGTGCTAAACCCAATCATATCATCTGCTCATTTCCATTAGTTATAGTCAAGATTCCCTTCTGTGGTAGGAAGACACATAAAGCAGCAAACTCATTGTGCATTGTTGTGCTAAACCCAATCATGTCATCTGCTCATTTCTGTTGGTTATAGTCAAGATTCCCTTCTGTGGCAGGAAGATACAGCCTCACTGTGCACTTTACAGCTACCTTGAAAAAAATACTGCTTCTTTTAGAAAAGGTAACTGAGAGGGGTGCAGTGAAAGGAGAGGGAATTTCTCTTCAGTATTTTTGTTTCTACAATAAGACAAGGCATGTTGTATGTGTCTTGACCTGGCTACCCTCTTCAAGGAGGATGCCAACCAGGTGGGAAGATATAGGTGATTAAGACCATATGAAGTAGCCTGTTTTAAGCAGCTTAGGTTTGTAAGTTGCTGTGGATGGAAGAATATGTGCATGAATGAAAATTAGAATGAATGATGCAAGAAAGGTGTGGGGAAGACTGAAAACTGTATATATATGGATGTATTTTACCTCCAATAAATGCAAAGAAAACTTTTAGGATGGGGTATTAGTGGTGACTATATTTAATGAAACTGAAACATGAGACTCGGAAACCAAGGAGAGAGGGAAAATGAATGTCATTGAGATGAGATATTTGAAGAGTATGTCTGGAGTAACACATAAGGATTGAATAATGAGTCAGTTGTGAACAATGAAGTGTGAAGGATAACTGATGTGGAAAGAGAATAGGCTGACTGAGTAGAGCAGAAAGTGTAATGACAATAACATGCCTTCCCTTTGGAGCATCAGAAAAACACTTGAAAAATATATCTGAAGGTGGGACAAATATTTCTACCATGAGGTATAAAGTGCAGTGCCTTGGACATCAGGACCATAAGCAATTCCAGTCCCAAACAATTTGAGGGGCTTTATACCTCCTATCACTAATGGTTTGGGCATGCTGAGAGGAAGAACAGGGCTAAGTGGTGAGGATGTGTGAGGTGTAAGGCTGAGAAGAGAACCAGAAATGAAATGGACAGATGGTGTGAAGAGCATCATATGTAAGAGGGATATCTGTGAAACAAAGAAGAGGTCATGTTTATTAGTGATGAATGGAGAACTGTCATGAATGCACAAACAGAGATGCTGCATTAAGGATCAGATCAAGAGAAGGATCTTTTCACCACATATCACTCCAGAATGTTACACTCAGACTATGGATATGAAGCCACTGAAAGTGGATACTTCCTTTAATGTCTCCCATACAGAGGCTACAGCTCTCCTTACAACAAAGGAGAATCAAATGTCTCCAGCAGTTCACCATGAGAAAGCAAAGAAGAGAATGAGGAAGTAGATTTTAATGTAGTGATGGAAGGAGTACCAGACTTGAAATTGGCTCATTCTATCAGGAGTAAGGAACAAGCCAGGAGCAGCCAATTTCACCATCAAACCAAGCCAATCCTCCCTTTCCAAAATACTAAGTTAAGATCAACCTTGTCATCTGCATCTGCCAAGCAGCACAGACTTCACTCTTTCTGCAGGACTCTGAATCATGAATCATTAATGAAAGCAAGAGAGAGAGAGAGAGAGAGAGAGAGAGAGAGAGAGAGAGAGAGAGAGAGAGAGAGAGAGAGAGAGAGAGAGAGAGAGAGAGAGAGAGAGAGAGAGAGAGAGAGAGAGAGAGAGAGAGAGAGTTAGCTAGCTTATGCCTTGATCCAAACCTTCAACACCAAGATATCCAAGAGTATGGAGCATTACCAATATCTTCAGCAGATTGTCAATGTGCCTGAGACACTGGAAGAGGTATTTATGAAGAAATCTAAGCATTAATAGGTGAACTGACATTCCACGAGACCATACCATACTCATTCTGATTAAAAGACCCTGCAACTGTGCATCACAGACATAAACAGGCATTCATGAGCATACATTTGAGGTCAAGGTAAAATTGGGAGCACAAGTTATAGCTGCACATGACCTCATCTCTGTGTACACCACTGAAACTGAGATGGATTATATCCCTTACCCAAGGGCACAGAGGTAAGGGATATTCAATTTTCCATAGTTTACCTTCCCCATGCTTCCCCAGGTAGTCTTTACCAACCAATCCAAAGGATGACAAATGGGTGAACTATGCATCAACTGCCCCAGCCCTGATTCAAATCAGGGCCCACAGATTCGTAGTCAAGTACACGACCCACTTTATCATGGAGGCACAGTGTCAGCTAATATATGAATAGCTACACAATGAATGCATCCTTTTTTTTTCTCTCTCTAAGATGGTAAAACTTCAGTCAACATGAGATGCTACTGTTGCAGAAATGGCCAGGTCTTTATAACTGGCCAATTGTGAGCATTTACTTAGCTAAGACAATATTAAATTGTTAGATAGTACATCATATTCTTGTCTCTCTACATAAAAGAACATTAGTCAGCTTAAGGCACCACTATCACAGAAATGGCCACCTCTTAAAAATAAATGAAAGAATGCACACTAGTTTTCACCAATGCTAATTAAGTATTGATGACTAAAGCTAATGATCCCCAAAGCTTACCTGTCTCAGAGTCCACAGTAAAGCCCAGTTGTAGCCAGAGGTTGTCCTCGGGTGTCTCATCAATGGTGGTGTCACTCTTGGGCTGAAAATATTAAATAATCTTAGTGAAACAGAACACAATGAAACAGAATAAAATACCTAATCTGCAATCCATACATTGCAAATTTTGTTTGAGTATTGTGAGTCTCACAAATTTGACAGGACATATGAAAATAAGTAAAACAGAACACAGTAAGACAGAATAGAATGCCTGATCTCCAATCCACAGATTATATAAGTAAAACAACACAGTAAGACAGAACAATGCCTGATCTCCAATCCACAGATTATATAAGTAAAACAACACAGTAAGACAGAACAATGCCTGATCTCCAATCCACAGATTATATAAGTAAAACAGAACACAGTAAGACAGAACAGAATGCCTGATCTCCAATCCACAGATTAGAGGTTTTGTTTAAGTATTGCAAGTTTTGTGAATTTGTGGATGATATAAAAATATTAAACAATCTCAGTAAAACAAAACAAAAAATACCAAAGTATTCACACTATACAAGTGTTGTCTGAACATTGCAAGGTTAATGAATTTGACAGGAAGGAATGAAGGACATGAAAATATTAAACAACCTCAGTCAAATAACACAATTAAATAAAATAAATTACCTAATCTCTAATAAAGCCAATAAAAAGGTTTGTTAATGGATGAATGACATGAAAATATTAAACATCCTCAGTAAAATAACACAATTAAACAATAAATGACCTAATTTCTAATAAGCCCAATAAAAACTTTAGTTTGAGCAATGCAAGTCTCATGCATTAGAAAGGAGGGACTGTAGAACATAAGATGGAGAGAATGATATAGGGAAAATAATGAAATAAGCTCAAGGAAGGCCTTATAGTGGCATAAGTGAAACACCTTTCTTAGCTCTCGGGTTCTGAGTCACTAACTCTGGCAAGTGCCACAATTCTGCCCCCTTTATGTGCCCTCCGTCATATTCATACGGGTACCTACGGTCAATAATTCTGCAGGAGGCAAGTTTATCATTGTACTTGCCCTTAATAACATCAGCTAGAGTATGAACACTTATAGACTGAAGGTCTGGGTGTTTCCCAATCTCAAGGATAGGAAGCAACAGAGCCTTGGAGAAGTCACCAGTGAGATTCTCTTCACGTTTATAACTTTTGTTTAAAGCCTTCATTATAGAGACATGAGTTTCCGAGTGGCAACAATTCATCTCTGGATCAGAGGATGACCTGAGTGGATCCAGTTTCCTGAGTTTGGTCTCCACAGTACTGGCACCCATTTCTGAATGTGATCGTTCTATGGGATAAATGTGCCCACAGTTGGAACCATGGTTGTCTGGCGATAAGCTGATTGAAAATTCAGTTGAGTCAAAGAGGCTGGACCGAGGCGTGTCACAAGTACTGGAGGAGAGTGAGAGTCATCGGCATGGAGTGCCAGAGAGGGTGGTGTAGTGTGGGGACACAGCCAGGTTAGACTTGGGTGAGAAGTTATCATCACTGAACTGAAATGACTTATGCTCCCTTCCCTGCAGCACATTGTCATACAAGTCTTGGGCATTCATGGTAGTAGTGTTTCTTCTTTGCTTGTGCAGCTGTGCTTCTTTACCTACTCAGGTGTTCAGATCCAGTAATTCACTTCTGTCCGAGTTCTGCAAGTTCTTGCTGTACATTCTTGTCCCTTGAAAACAACATTGCAATTAAAACTAACATAACAAAAGTAACAAAACATATTTGTACAAGAGTTGAATAAAATCATGATTTAAAACAAATAAAATAAAAAATCTATTTACTTGATTTACATCAGATTTTTTTATATAAATCAATTCTTTTATTACAGGCAAAGCAAAGTTTTCTAAGGAGATTGTTGTTTCATTTTGAGCTGCCTGATCCAGCCCAGCTCAACTATAACACTATTCAAACAATAATATCTCTTCAACAACATAGCCGATTGTAACAAAATTTGCACCATATGACAACACAACTCTATCAATTTTATATGATATAGCTTTCATCTCTTCTATTGGCTGAAGTCAAAGGGTAACTTGTAAAAAGTAGAAGTGTGTCAAAATTGGGATTTTGTAAACCAAACTTCAGTTTTTGCAGGTTTTCATCAACTTTTGTTTGTCTCAACAAAAGTGGACACCAATAAACACAAAATGAAATTTCCTATCCAACAGTACATAGCACAACCATTCGACTCTTGCAATGTTTTTTGCTAGAGTGATCTGAATATTAGTCAAGTGCACAATCTGCAGGGTGCTTCCACTGTTTCATTACTGACAGCTTTGCTCGTCAATCGCCTTCCAGGCACTTTACTGGTTTAACCCTTATAGGGTGGATGGTGTCTATAGTTGATGCAATGTAGAGGTAGGTGGCTTCTATAGTTGACCTGCATTTTGTGGCCTTAATTTCAAGTTTTCCAAAGTTCACGGTGGCAGAAGATTGAAGAGGAAGAATTGATAAGTGTGATGCTATTACATGTTAAGTAGTTGGTCAAAGCAGAGTTGAGAAATTGATGGAACATGACCTATTTTCACTGAATTGTCAAAACCAGCCCAGGTTGGAGGGGTGTCCATGAGGAATGTTCCTGTCCTTTAGGGGTTTAGGGGTTGTTCCAGTAACTATTTGTTTCAGTCTTATGAGGCCATTTTCTTGTATCAAACTTGGCCAATGTTAAATGAAACTGTACTTTAATATACATTACCCAAGAGGAGTTTTTCACATAAAAATCATAGCTTAATCAGATCTGTTAGGTTAAAGTAACTATGCATAAATACAAAGAAAAAGAAGTGGAACTCCAATCAAACATAAAAGTACAGTAAAAAAAAAAAAAAAAAAAAAAAAAAAAAAAAAAAAAATATATATATATATATATATATATATATATATATATATATATATATATATATATATATATATATATATATATATATATATATATATATATATATATATATATCATTAGATATTTGACCCAATGTAACATTTCAATAATTTTGAATACAGTATATTTAATTTTGATTTAAATAATTATTTTTTACTATAATTTAAATAAACTTAAATAATTTGACTTAAATCAAACCTACCCTCTCATGCACGTCACAACAAATTTTTCCTGCCATCACCTAAGTGAATAATGTAGTTATTGTCAGTAACAGCCCCCCAAAAATAAGAGGAGATGCAGGACCAAGGAAATATGTATATACAAGGTGCCCTAATCACATCCTAGCTTAGCTTCCTCTTGTCCCTTCTGCTCCCCTCCCTTGCCTTACCCTCCCACCTCTGTCCTCCCATGCTGTGTGATCAATCAGGCTAACAAACTCCACCCATGCAATACAATGGTGCATAAGTGGACACAATGCCACTCAAAGGATGGACTCATAAATCTCATGAAGTATAATGACAGGTTTAGTGAAATTTCATGTACTACAGGGAGTGTGTCAATGCACTGTGCTGTTCATCTGCATTCACCTGTCACACCACGAACCACACAACAGTCACACCACACCACACAACCTGTCACACCACGACGTACCACACCCCACAATACCTCAGCCACACCAAACCTGAAGCAAGTCTAGGCCTCACCACACCACACGCCACACTACACATAAACCCACAACACCTTAGTCACACCACACCACACTTACACCAGATCTCGGCCCCACTATACCTCAGTACACCACCACACCACACACCACCACGACAAGCACACATCAAAGAACACCTGACCACAGCACACCGCACCTATACCACGGCATGTGCACACCACGGAGGACACCACACTTCGCTTCAACCAAGCCACGTCAGTCTCAGTAATCCTACGCTGCAGACTCATTCCTCACTCAACTTTACCCAAGCTACTTAACAAGATGACCAGCATGACGCACTGACACATGAAAATCAAAGTATATAAGAGTCGTATAACACTAATCATCCCTGGTTATGACGAGAGAACGGCCGCGTCGATCAAGTCTGTCCTCTCATAACATTAGCAAGTGTTCCTGAAATATTTCCTGTCAAGGGATACTTATCAAAACTATCAAGCGCTTATCTATCATTGTGGTAACCTACGACAACAGCTCATTGAAACTTAGATTAATTATATCACTGGCAGCAGCTCCTTCCCGTCATCTCTTTTCAGCCAAGAATCAGTTTTTTTTTTCACCCTCCCTAACTGACTGGCGATCAGTCAAAGTCTTATCTACCATAGCTACGACCTACGACAACAGCAAGCTTATTAAAACATGAAAAATAAAAATAAAAATAAAAATAAAAATAAGCAGCTACAGCTCTTACCCGTCCTCTCATTCTCTCTGTGGCAAAGAAAGTTTGACGTTCTCCAAACGTCTTTCATTGAATATTTAAAAACAATATACCCATGGGATCAGTAAAAAACTATCCACCTCCTACTATATTGACGAATATGTAAAAAATTTAAATACATAATGTGATGAGTTAATAAGGGCCTAAAGCTTCAATAGAACAAAGTCAAATGAACGATTAAATTTAAATTATGAAGTGACTCAATCCTTATGTGTTTCATATCTTTAAGTAATGGTTCAAAACTATGAATTATAGTTCTTTTTTTGAGACTGGAATTAATCCATCACTATTCTCTCTCTCTCTCTCTCTCTCTCTCTCTCTCTCTCTCTCTCTCTCTCTCTCTCTCTCTCTCTCTCTCTCTCTAAGTATTCAGGCCAACATCGTAGATAATTCTAAATGAACTAACAAATAAATAAACCATTATAACCATACCAGGCAATATATATATATATATATATATATATATATATATATATATATATATATATATATATATATATATATATATATATATATATATATATATATATATATATATATATATATATATATCAACAAGTATAACAAATTAAAACCACTTGTTTTTCAGCCAAACCTATAAGGCAGAAAACTGTACCAGGAACACGTTTATAAAGAATAAACTCTTACCAGAACACATTTTGAAGGAATAAAATCGTACCCCAGAACCAGACGCCAGCGGAGGAACAACATTATAAATATACACCTCAGTTTGCCTTCGTAAGCTATTGCCGGAGCGCGAGTTTGTTTTCAAGTGTTGTACACAAAGTCACTGACCCAGATAGTTGAGAGCTGGGGGAGTTTTAACTAGAAGCAAACATCACACACACACACACACACACACACACACACTGAAAACATACTCGTACTCTGGGAAGTGAAACCAAAGCAATTTTAAGAGAGAGAGAGAGAGAGAGAGAGAGAGAGAGAGAGAGAGAGAGAGAGAGAGAGAGAGAGAGAGAGAGAGAGAGAGAGAGAGATCTGCCCTGCGTCACACACACACACACACACACACACACACACACACACATTCAGTTGGATAGTTTTATTTTCCTATATTGAGTAAAAGAGCTCTCTCTCTCTCTCTCTCTCTCTCTCTCTCTCTCTCTCTCTCTCTCTCTCTCTCTCTCTCTCTCTCTCTCTCTCTCTGTGTGTGTGTACGGGAAGAAGAGAGGGAAGGAAGGGAAGATGAAAGATGGTGAGTGATGAAGGAGGAATGAGGGAGAGAAGAATGATAGTAAGGAGGGAAGAAAGGAGGAAAAGGAAGAGAGAGAGAGAGAGAGAGAGAGAGAGAGAGAGAGAGAGAGAGAGAGAGAGAGAGAGAGAGAGAGAGCAGTAATAATATATGCATCAGTAATTACTCAACTAAGATACACATTCATAAAGTAAACACACACACACACACACACACACACACACACACACACACACACACACACACATACACAAACACACCTGGCATCCCCTCAAGGGACAACTAAGCCTCTACTCTCTCCTCTTGCGGCCGTATCTTCGCCCTCACATTCCCCTCACAACATTCCCGCACCGAGAGAGAGAGTTTCACCTTCCCTCATAGCGACACATTAGGTAAAAATTTCTTCCCATTTCCCTTTTTACATTCTCAGAAACTCTACACTCCAATGACGCCATGCTAGTTCTAATATTTCCTTTATATATATATATATATATATATATATATATATATATATATATATATATATATATATATATATATATATATATATATATATATATATATATATATATATATATATATATATTTTATCCCTTCACGGTTTCCCTTCATATATATTTTCCCCACAACTATCTTACATCCATTAAAAGTTCCAAGCGCGGTGTTTTTTTTTCCCCTTCCTGGCAACATTCCGTGGTGTAATGGATCCGGCTTTTCCCTTCCAGCCCCTTCCAGCCCCTTCCAGTCCCCTTCTAGTCCCCTTCCTTTTCCCCTTCCCTTCTCTGCCTCATACTTGTAACTCTGCATCGCCACTTCCACCAGCACCACCACCACCACCACCACCTCAATTTACCTGTTCTCATTTCGTTACATCAGTTTGCTCTTTCTTACAATGTGAAGTGGTGTTTTGTGTGTTTTATCTCATTTCAGTGTTGCTATTTGTGTTATTTTCACTTTCTTCTGTGTTATTTTATCTTTCTTCTATCTATCTATCTATCTATCTATCTATCTATCTATCTGTTCATTCCTTCACTGCTTTCTTGCACATCTTTCCTATTAATCATTCTGTGCAAAGTGTTCCGTTTATTTCATCCTTATTTCCCGCTCCTTATTGCTTCCCT
>NW_026973676.1:295000-315000 GCF_035594125.1 Scylla paramamosain | reverse complement strand
TTTTTTTCTCTTCAAAACAACATCCAATGGTAGTCACATGACATTTCAGAGAAATTAGATGGAACCTGGTCGCCTTTTCTTTGCAAAGTATTATGCACTTGAAGGCGTAGGAATCAGGAGGCGCCACCTGCTGCATTGTAGCCAGGTTTTCCTAATGCCCTTCTGGCTCATAGTCATTGCTGAACTGAAGCTGCTTCTTCGCCTTCCTCTTCTTTCTGTCAGCAACTCACTCGGACTCCTTGTCACCTACTTCCATGTACTGGAAGATGTCTGCGTCAGTCCCGAACAGGTGTGGCATGTTAGTTTCTCTGCCGAAATTGTGCTCTAAAGTCGTCACCCGAGCCACAAAATGGCCAGGGAGGTATTTTGCTAGTTTTCCTTGGAATGACTACTGCTTCCGTGTCAGAGATCCGTCTCTGTGTGCCGAGAGCATAACAAAAGTGATAGTGTCTGGCATAGAGACGTACATTCCTCACTCTTTTTCTCAACCTAAACCTTCCAAACCTTGCAAGACTTTTCTCGTGCTATACATGATGGAGAGGTAGCCCACAAAAAGTACTTGATCCCTCAATCACCAGAATCTCATGCGCTTTATATTTCTGCCAGGAACCATGCCAAGTCTTCGCTCAAACCTTTGCTAAAAGCTTTATCTTGGATGATTCAGGGTTTGTTCCTCCCTTTCCTGCATTCTCTGACTACTTCATGCTACCTATTAAAATTCTTCACAATGATGTTTTCCATGCCCTCGCTGTCCTAAACCCTCGGAAGACTTATGGACCTGATGGGGTCCCTCCTATTGTTCTCAGAAACTGTGCCTCAGTGCTTGCACCTTGAATAGTCAAACCCTTTCAACTCTGTCTGTCAATATCTACCTTTCCTTCTTGCTGGAAGTTTGCCTACATTCAGCCTGTTCCTAAAAAGGATGACCGTTCTAAGCCCTCAAACTACCGCCCTGTTGCTTTATTTTCCTGCCTCTGTAAACATTTTAATTTATCCTCAACAGGAAGATTCTTAAACATCTATTACTTAACAACCTACTGTCTGGTCGCCAGTATGGGTTCCGTCAAGACCGCTCTACTGGTGATCTTCTGGCTTTCCTTACAGAGTCTTGGTCATCCTCGTTTAGAGATTTTTGTGAAACGTTTGCTGTTTCCTTAGACATATCAAAAGCTTTTGACAGAATATGGCACAAAGCTTTCATTTCCAAACTATCCTCCTACGGCTTCTATCTTTCTCTCTGTAACTTCATCTCAAGTTTTCTTTCTGACCGTTCTATTGTTGTTGTGGTAGACGGTCACTGTTTTTCTCTTAAATCTATTAACGGTAGTGTTCCTCAGGGTTCTGTCCTGTCACTCACTCTCTTCCTATTACTCATCAATCATCTTCTAAACCAAACTTCTTGTCTTATCCACTCCTACGCTGATGATACCACCCTGCACATTTCTACGTCTTCTCATAGACATCCAACCCTTCAGTTCATGAAGCGAAACCACAGAACGCCTGACTTCTGATCTCTCTAGAATTTCTAATTAGGGCAGAGCACACTTAGTATTGTTCAGTGCATCAAAAACTCAATACCTCCATCTATCAACTCGACACAAGCTTTCAGACAACTATCCCCTCTTCTGCAGCGACACTCAACTGTCCCCCTCTTCTACACTGAACATTCTTGGTTTGTCCTTTACTTGAAACTTCACATCTCATCTCTAGGTAAAACAGCTTCTATGAAGTTAGGCGTTCTGGGTCTTCTCCGCCAGTTTTTTTTTTTTTTTTTCTCATCCCCTACCCACAAGCTGCTGTGTACAGGGGCCTTATCCGTCCATGTATAGGGTATGCTTCACATTTATTGGGGGGTTCCACTCATACCGCTCTTTTAGACAGAGTGGAATCAAAAGCTTCTCGTCTTATCAACTCCTCTTCTCTAACTGACTGTCTTCAGCCTCTTTTTCATCGCCGCAATGTTGCATCTCTTGTTATCTTCTACCGCTATTTTCATGCCAACTGCTCTTCTGATCTTACTAACTGCATGTCTCCCCTCCTCCCTCGGCCTCGCTGCACAAGACTTTCTTCTTTCTCTCATCCCTCTTATGTCCACCTCTCAAATGCAAGAGTTACCCAGTATTCTCAATCATTCATGCCCTTCTCTGGTAAACTCTGGAACTCCCTGCCTGCTTCTGTATTTCCACCTATGTTGCGAGGTTGAAAGTAGAAATTATTTCTCAAATCTATAATCAGTAAGGCATAGTAAATAGGAAATGAGACTTCAGAGTAACCAGAAAGGAAAACTGTAAGTCACAAAATTCATAGTATGTTATATTCTTTGATAATTGCGGGTGTACGCAGCAGCCATGGCCTTGAGACGTAAGGTGTTGCCAGATGTACATCCAACCTTTTACCTGAACGTACAGTTCTCGTTTATTTATAGGTATTTATACTGTAAAGACGTACTGATTTATTGCACATACTGTAAGGTTGTGAAAGTATATGTAGAGGTGAGATTGAAAGCTTTAAAAAAATATATAAAAGTAAAATTCCGCTTCCCAAGTCTGATATCGTGGGCTCTGAGGAGGGAAACAATCCTGGAATCAAAATCGCATGGTAGCCACACTTGCATTCATACCATGGGAATAATATAATATATATATATATATATATATATATATATATATATATATATATATATATATATATATATATATATATATATATATATATATATATATATATATATGAAACGAGTTGTTATTTTCCTTTTTCTGTCATTTTACGGGATAAATAAAAAGCATAGGAAAAAGAAATGCAGCCTGACAAGACCACTATCTCTGACAAAGCGCAACACTGTACTGGTTAAAAGTTTTTTCCTTTGGAATGTTATTACAAGTTTTCTTTTCTGTGATGCCTGTCAGCACTACGTATATTTTACTTTGTTTATGCACATCTTAACACTGCTCCTCGAATACACCTTGCTGGTGCTCTTATGGTCTCTGATGCTGGATGTGAGGCACAAAATTTCGTTACTTTATGGTGCAAACGTTTCTTATGAAGATTTAACGATAGGAGTTCGTTAAAACATTTTTCAAAAGTATTTCTCAAATTTCTTCGCTGAATTTAAATGGCATACGCATGCATAACATTAGCTTCTCTGAAGGACGACCAGAAATGCGCATCCTATTTTCCCAGAATTCCAAGAGGTATCTCTTGAATTCTTTGCTCTGTGGTCGTGCTCTCCCTTCCTACCGTGTCGTGAAATGAAAACAAACAGAGGCACAAAGCATTACTTTTCCCAGGTGGTCTGTTGATGCAGTTATGAATAAAGAAGTATAAAATTTAGGTTGAGAGCATGACATAATCCACTTCTCAACTCTCTTTCAAAACAAATACCACCTGGTAAAGTAGAGCAGGAAATCGACTGCTTGCAAATTATGGTGACACACTGAAGGCACGGCTGCACTAACTCACTTTGCCAGAAACAATGAACGCAGAGCAACATAACGTAGGTCAGGTGAGGGCACAACTGCTGAGCAAGGTCAAGGCCACGCTTCTTAAATTTTCCTGGTCAGGTTCTGGACAACGGACTTGGCAGCGTCCCGACTCATGGTCCGCCTGACGCTCGCCTGCAATCCGGTGACACACGGCGTCCAGGGAACCATTTGTCACTCCCACAGTCGGCTCAGGTCTGGTTGATGCTGCAATGGAGAACCCCCTTAGGTTTGCGGCACTGCACCGTAAGCTTCCAGCCAACAGCCGTGCAGGGAAGCACATTCATAGCCACACCTCCCCACCTGCCGCCTTAATGAATATGGCATTACTAACGTCTGGACTGTTACGGCCAGCAATGATCGCAGCCTGACATGCAAGACCCTCATTCTCAACACTCCTCCTGGCAGTTACTGATTAACTTATTTGTGAGTTTCTCGCTTTGTTCTGTCATTGAACTACAAGGCTACCAACAAAACATTAATGAAATCCTCAGATATTGCAAAATCATTTCATCTTTAGATTTTCCTATGCATGTTGAATATTTACGTTACGAAATGAACACATTGTACATTTCATTTCAAGATATTTTCTTGTCACTATAATACTGAATAAAAAAAAAAAAATTAATATATATATATATATATATATATATATATATATATATATATATATATATATATATATATATATATATATATATATATATATATATATATATATATATATATATATATATATATATATATATATATATATATATATATATATATATATATATATATATATATATATATATATATATATATATATATATATATATAGTTATAGTTATAGTTATAGTTATAAAGATCATAATGTATATATATATATATATATAGTTATAGTTATAGTTATAGTTATAAAGATCATAATGTATATAAAACATATCTAGTAATTTTCATTTTAGGCATTTAAAATTTCAAACTTCTAACCTAAAAAAAAAAAAAAGTGACATGATGAACGTTGACATGTTGATTGCAGCCTCCTTGGACGTTGTGACGCAGCATTTCAAGCCAGAGAGCTGCCGTCTAGTCTCCTCAGCCAGACGAATCGCTGCTTGTCTCTTCGTGAGGGGCCCGATGGCTTGAGTCACGCTTAATCCACTCATCCTCGAGAACCAACACACCTTTATATCTAGGTTGTGAAGATAAGCTTTCCTGACGAAGGATTGAGGGCTGGACGGCGTGTGTGTGTGTGTGTGTGTGTGTGTGTGTGTGTGTGTATGCCAAGATGGGTCGGTGAGTGTTCGCGTTGGTGTGAGTGGGTGGGTGGGTGTGCGTCCATGTTTTCTGAGTAACGAGAAACAACACTTTCATAAGGATTTACGTAAATTACAACTATCGCAGCCTGACATGCAAGACCCTCATTCTCAACACTCTCCTCCTGGCAGTTACTGATTAACTTATTTGTGAGTATATATATATATATATATATATATATATATATATATATATATATATATATATATATATATATATATATATATATATATATATATATACTATAACAGCCCTCGAGCTCATGGGACTTCGCTCCCTCATCCGCCACTCCTCGAGACGCCCGCAGGTTGGGAATCTCGATCTACCGCTCCACTTACATCGGGGCTTCAGACTCAAGCCTCGGGCACCAAACTCAAGCCACCTCCTGCCTTATGGTCGACACCTCAGGAGTCTACTACACACATCAGAGGATCTACTTCCCTCTCCCGGGAGCTTGGATTCTGGGTCATCTTTCACACAAGCATAGCAGAACACTCACAACACTCGTGCACACACATTCACGTCTCCACTCATTACACCTGTGCTACCCTCACGTCGCCACGCCACACGTTACACCTGCGCACACCCTCGTTATACAAGTGCTACACTTACGCCACACTCTCACACACACACACACACGCATAGACAACTGCTGAGCCCGTGCCATCACTACAAGTATTTCATACTATATATTGTTAATTTATTGTCCTGCTTCATTCTTGTTCTTTTTTTTTATTTTTATTGTTACTATTCAATATATATATATATATATATATATATATATATATATATATATATATATATATATATATATATATATATATATATATATATATATATATATATATATATATATATATATATATATATATATATATATATATATATATATCGTTGTTGGGGTTCCTAGTGTTTTAAGTTGAAGCATTTTGTGTGTCCGAGCCTGCCATCCTCTAGATTTACTGTCACACGGCTCGTGACAGGAGCACACACACCAAATACACTCAGGGAAACACACTCCTAAGCAACATTTTCACTACACAATACGCACAGCACACACTGCCGAAGAATCTTTACATCCACAAATATGCAGCAGCATAATCAGAAGAAACCAGGATGCCACAATATCGGTGAATTCAACCACAAACAGTTGACGTGTAGACACGAGCACAGGCTGAGGTGTGAAGGATGCCATACACTTGGACACAAATCTCGCCAATGTAGTTACTACAGCGGTTAGGGATGTGGCGGGGAAGATGCTGCCGATGTGTTTGATATTAAAAACGATTTCATAACTGTTTAACATACAAACAGCCAGTCTTTGCAATCAAACCTTGATGACATTAAGCATCTTGTACACGAAAGAAATATCGATTTGTTGTGTTACCGAGACGTGGCTTCGTAATGAAATTCCTGATGAACATTTAACTTTACAACACACAGGTGTGATGGTGGACGTGGAGGAGGAGTCTGCATATATGTAAGCAAGCAACTGAAGGTAAGTGTGATAAAACTACCTACTCCTAAGCAACACCGTGTCCAGGACTTATGGACGAGTGAACAGTGCAGTAAGTTACCAGCTTTTATTATAGGTTGTGTTTAAAGACACCCCAAGGCCACAGCTTCCTCTTCTGAATATGTCCAAGATGTGTTGAAACAAATGTCTGTATGTAAGAAATGGCTTTATATGTTGATGTGATTTTAATGATAATTTATTTTCTAAGAAAAACAAAATTGATGGTATTATCAGAAATAGCAGACTCACACCAATGATAAATGAGCCCACTAGGATGACGTCAAGCACAGCCACAGTGCTGGATGTGATCATCACTAATAAACCAGAAAGTGTTTTGTCCACCTCTGTTGTTCCCGGGCCAGCACCTGATCATGACCTAATTGGCATTACAATAAATATCAAGAAGACGGAGAGAGCATGAACTAAAATCTTTTCGTCACCTTGGTAAATATAACAAGGACGCTTTGTGAGCTACTCCTGCCAGAACCCCATCACTTTGATCAAATACTGACCACAGGCCACGTTCATCTACAACTTGATATTTTAATACTAATTACATGAGTTGTCTGGATGCGTGTGCTCCTTTAGTAACTAAGGCAGCAGGCAGACCTGCAGCGCCTTGGCTCACTGAGGGTTTGCGTGTAGCAGTGAGGCGGCGTGACGACACCCGCACCAAGCTGAGGAGAGACAGACACAATATTTGTCTGCAAAAGCAATACGCGAATGAAAAGAAAGAAATAAAGTCTCCTATTGGTGCTGTTAAAATACAATTATCTTAAAAAGTCTAATAAGAGCAAGCAAAATTCATCGGCCATATTAATAAGAGCAAGCAGAATTCATCGGCCATATGGAATGTGATAAAATAATTAGTTCCCGGCAAGAAAAGCAGCTCGAGAAAAACATGAACTTCATAATGACTTTCAAAAAGCAGAATGATTTAATAATTTCTTTGCCAATGTAGGAAAGACAGCATGACAACGCAGCAGACAGTACAGAGCAATCAGTCATCCCCCTGGACTCTTCTCTTTGTAAAGTGCAGTAGTGTGACTGAAAAATTCAGACCCAAGCCAGTAGACACCAACACACTCATATTAACAGTAAAAAGTCTTAACCAAACACGTTCTGTGGGCTCAGATGGAATTTTGCTCAAATTTATCAAGGATGCCTTATATTCTATTGCATCTTACCTGCCATGCGTCATAAATGGCTCAAATGTTACCGGAGTATTTCCTCAGGCTTGGAAAAACGCATGTGTCGTTCCTCTGCTAAAGAAAGGTGATTTTAATGATTCAAACAATTATCGTCCTGTTCCTTTTGCGGATGACACAAAGATAGGTAAATTAATTAGGTCAGAATCGGATGCCATCGCCTTGCAGGCAGATTTAGATAGAATGAATGAATGGACGGATAGATGGCAAATGCAATTTAATATCAATAAATGCAAAGTGCTTAGCGTAGGTAGAGGAAACCCACACAATAGGTACACATTAAACAACCAAACTCTGGTAGGTACAGGGTACGAGAAAGATTTAGGAGTTATAGTTAGCTCTGAACTCCGTCTAAGAAAACAATGCATAGAGGCCAGAAACAAGGCAAATAGGGTACTAGGATTTATTTCTAGGAGTGTTAAAAGTAGAAGGCCGGAAGTAATATTAAAGTTATACTTGGCGCTGGTCAGACCTCATCTAGACTACACGGTGCAGTTCTGGTCCCCACATTACAGGAAAGATATAGGTCTATTAGAATCAGTACAATGGAGAAAGTCTAAAAGGATACAGGGGATGAGGAGTATTCCTTACGAGGCGAGGTTGAAGTTGTTAAATTTACATTCTTTCGAGAGACGTAGGTTAAGAGGGGACCTGATAGAAGTCTTAAGTGGTATAAGGGTTATAACAAGGGGATGTAGGCAAAATTATTAGGATCAGCAACCAGGGTAGAACAAGAAATAACGGGTTCAAACTTGAAAAATTTAGGTTTAGGAAGGAGACAGGAAAAAATTGGTTCTCAAATACAGTCGTAGATGAATGGAACGGACTCAGTAATCATGTTGTTAGTGCTAGAACACTAGAGAGCTTTAAGGGAAGATTAGACAGGTTTATGGATGGGGATAATAGATGGAAATAGCTAGGTATATTTCATACAGGGACTGCCACGTGTAAGCCTGGTCGCTTCTTGCAGCTTCCCTTATTTCTTATGTTCTTATGTTCTTATGTTCACTCCAGGAAACATGCTGAGTTAACGAACATGTAACGAGCACTACCACTATCCCTCGGTGTTGACCTCCCTTAGACACACCAGTGTGCATACTAGATCCAGCTACATTCAGATGTGCTTGGCTTATAATAGCTGAATAGAAATCAGATTCTTTTACTTTGTTTCCTAGACCACTAATTGTCAAGAGACTAACCGTACTTTATGATTCCTCTCTCTCTCTCTCTCTCTCTCTCTCTCTCTCTCTCTCTCTCTCTCTCTCTCTCTCTCTCTCTCTCTCTTCTTCTTCTTCTTCTTCTTCTTCCAAAAAAAAAAATAATTAAAGAAATCCGAGGAAAATATTAGTCCGTGACGACTCCAAGAAGAACCCGATTCTTTCTAACAAAGCTGATATTAGCGCCAACACTTTCCGGTTTCTCTCCTTCGGAGAGACTGGAATCAAGTCTATATCAACTATACACAGTAGACAGCTGTCTCTGTGCATCGTTTAGATTTTTGTTACTTGTAGAAAGCTGTGACTTTTCATTTGGATTTCCACTGTAATTATAAGTGGAACACGCTTCAAGTGTGGGGTTTGCAATCCGGTCGACTCATGTGGGGTGCAGATCACATACTGCTCTAGAAATGTAAAAGGCAGGCATTGCCCAGCAATCATATTTTTCTATATTCCACCGGAAGAGGCAAGTGGTAATTTACGAGCAAAAGGTGATGAGTGTCATGAAGGTGGCCTTAGACTCTGCCTAAGCTACGTAGACTCACACACACACACAACCACACACACACACACACACACACACACACACACACACACACACACACAGTCTCTCTCTCTCTCTCTCTCTCTCTCTCTCTCTCTCTCTCTCTCTCTCTCTCTCTCTCTCTCTCTCTCTCTCTCTCTCTCAATATCAGTGTCACATTTGGTGTCGCTACCATTCTATCCTTCACATTCAAAACTCTGCCAACTCTGGAGACAGTCATACTCACTCCGTAACAGCTTGTGTGTGTGTGTGAGAGAGAGAGAGAGAGAGAGAGAGAGAGAGAGAGAGAGAGAGAGAGAGAGAGAGAGAGAGAGAGAGAGAGAGAGAGAGAGAGAGAGAGAGAGAGAGAGAGAGAGAGAGAGAGAGAGAGAGAGAGAGAGAGAGAGAGAGAGAGAGAGAGAGAGAGAGAGAGAGAGAGAGAATAATTTGCGATAGGAATTTAATCATATTTCTGTGATTAATATCGTGAATTCATAAATACGTTGGATTGTTTATAGACCTTTCACAAAAATTTATCCTCCTCCCCCAAAAAAAAGAAAAAAAAAACAGTGGAACAGTGTTGTAGATTTTGATACTTTAAGAAAAATATGTAGAAAGAAATATCTAATGTCTCCTAATATTTATCATTCTGATATGAAATAATACAGTACTTTTTATTTATTATTATTATTATTATTATTATTATTATTATTATTATTATTATTATTATTATTATTATTGTTATTATTATTATAATGAAAAATTACATGAATAATATATGTATATATCCCCATTCTTCAATATTTAAATTATAAACATCTTTATGTTATCAATTTTAATTGCTTTTGCAATTTGGTTCTGAGAATATATATATATATATATATATATATATATATATATATATATATATATATATATATATATATATATATATATATATATATATATATATATATATATATATATATATATATATATATATATATATATATATATATATATATATATATATATATATATATATATATATATATATATATATATATATATATATATATATATATATATATATATATATATATATATATATATATATATATATATATATATATATATATATATATATATATATATTTTTTTTTTTTTTTTTTTTTTTTTTTTATGTAGGAAGGATACTGGCCAAGGGCAACAAAAATATAATAAAAAAAATGCCCACTGAAATGCCAGTCCCTAAAAGGGTCAAAGCAGTGGTCAAAAATTGGTGGATAAGTGTCTTGAAACCTCCCTCTTGAAGGAATTCAAGTCATAGGAAGGTGGAAATACAGAAGCAGGCAAGGAGTTCCAGAGTTTACCAGAGAAAGGGATGAATGATTGAGAATACTGGTTAACTCTTGCGTTAGAGAGGTGGACAGAATAGGAGTGAGAGAAAGAAGAAAGTCTTGTGCAGCGAGGCCGCGGAAGGAGGGGAGGCATGCAGTTAGCAAGATCAGAAGAGCAGTTAGCATGAAAATAGCGGTAGAAGACAGCAAGAGATGCAACATTGCGGCGGTGAGAGAGAGGCTGAAGACAGTCAGTTAGAGGAGAGGAGTTGATGAGACGAAAAGCTTTTGATTCCACCCTGTCTAGAACAGCAGTATGAGTGGAACCCCCCAGACATGTGAAGCATACTCCATACATGGACGGATAAGGCCCTTGTACAGAGTTAGCAGCTGGGAGGGTGAGAAAAACTGGCGGAGACGTCTCAGAACACCTAACTTCATAGAAGCTGTTTTAGCTAGAGATGAGATGTGAAGTTTCCAGTTCAGATTATAAGTAAAGGACAGACCGAGGATGTTCAGTGTAGAAGAGGGGGACAGTTGAGTGTCATTGAAGAAGAGGGGATAGTTGTCTGGAAGATTGTGTCGAGTTGATAGATGGAGGAATTGAGTTTTTGAGGCATTGAACAATACCAAGTTTGCTCTGCCCCAATCAGAAATTTTAGAAAGATCAGAAGTCAGGCGTTCTGTGGCTTCCCTGCGTGATATGTTTACCTCCTGAAGGGTTGGACGTCTATGAAAAGACGTGGAAAAGTGCAGGGTGGTATCATCAGCATAGGAGTGGATAGGACAAGAAGTTTGGTTTAGAAGATCATTAATGAATAATAAGAAGAGAGTGGGTGACAGGACAGAACCCTGAGGAACACCACTGTTAATAGATTTAGGAGAAGAACAGTGACCGTCTACCACAGCAGCAATAGAACGGTCAGAAAGGAAACTTGAGATGAAGTTACAGAGAGAAGGATAGAAACCGTAGGAGGGTAGTTTGGAAATCAAAGCTTTGTGCCAGACTCTATCAAAGGCTTTTGATAAGTCCAAGGCAACAGCAAAAGTTTCACCAAAGTCTCTAAAAGAGGATGACCAAGACTCAGTAAGGAAAGCCAGAAGATCACCAGTAGAGCGGCCTTGACGGAACCCATACTGGCGATCAGATAGAAGGTTGTGAAGTGATAGATGTTTAAGAATCTTCCTGTTGAGGATAGATTCAAAAACTTTAGATAAGCAGGAAATTAAAGCAATAGGACGGTAGTTTGAGGGATTAGAGCGGTCACCCTTTTTAGGAACAGGTTGAATGTAGGCAAACTTCCAGCAAGAAGGAAAGGTAGATGTTGACAGACAGAGCTGAAAGAGTTTGACTAGGCAAGGTGCAAGCACGGAGGCACAGTTTCGGAGAACAATAGGAGGGACCCCATCAGGTCCATAAGCCTTCTGAGGGTTTAGGCCAGCGAGGGCATGGAAAACATCATTACGAAGAATTTTAATACGAGGCATGAAGTAGTCAGAGGGTGGAGGAGAGGGAGGAACAAGCCCAGAATCGTCCAAGGTAGAGTTTTTAGCAAAGGTTTGAGCAAAGAGTTCAGCTTTAGAAATAGATGTGATAGCAGTGGTGCCATCTGGTTGAAGTAGAGGAGGGAAAGAAGAAGAAGCAAAGTTATTGGAGATATTTTTGGCTAGATGCCAGAAATCACGAGGGGAGTTAGATCTTGAAAGGTTTTGACATTTTTCTGTTAATGAAGGAGTTTTTGGCTAGTTGGAGAACAGACTTGGCATGGTTCCGGGCAGAAATATAAAGTGCATGAGATTCTGGTGAAGGAAGCTTAAGTACCTTTTGTGGGCCACCTCTCTATCATGTATAGCACGAGAACAAGCTGTGTTAAACCAAGGTTTAGAAGGTTTAGGACGAGAAAAAAAGTGAGGAATGTACGCCTCCATGCCAGACACTATCACCTCTGTTATGCGCTCAGCACACAAAGCCGGGTTTCTGACACGGAAGCAGTAGTCATTCCAAGGAAAATCAGCAAAATACCGCCTCAGGTCCCCCCAACTAGCAGAGGCAAAACGCCAGAGGCACCTTCGCTTAGGGGGATCCTGAGGAGGGATTGGAGTGATAGGACAAGATAAAGATATGAGATTGTGATCGGAGGAGCCCAATGGAGAAGAAAGGGTGACAGCATAAGCAGAAGGATTAGAGGTCAGGAAAAGGTCAAGAATGTTGGGCGTATCTCCAAGACGGTCAGGAATACGAGTAGGGTATTGCACCAATTGCTCTAGGTCATGGAGGATAGCAAAGTTGTAGGCTAGTTCACCAGTATGGTCAGTGAAGGGAGAGGAAAGCCAAAGCTGGTGGTGAACATTGAAGTCTCCAAGAATGGAGATCTCTGCAAAAGGGAAGAGGGTCAGAATGTGCTCCACTTTGGAAGTTAAGTAGTCAAAGAATTTCTTATAGTCAGAGGAGTTAGGAGAGAGGTATACAGCACAGATAAATTTAGTATGAGAATGACTCTGTAGTCGTAGCCAGATGGTGGAAAACTCGGAAGATTCAAGAGCGTGGGCACGAGAGCAGGTTAAGTCATTGCGCACATAAACGCAGCATCCAGCTTTGGATCGAAAATGAGGATAGAGAAAGTAGGAGGGAACAGAAAAGGGGCTACTGTCAGTTGCCTCAGACACCTGAGTTTCAGTGAGGAAAAGAAGATGAGGTTTAGAAGAGGAGAGGTGGTGTTCTACAGATTGAAAATTAGATCTTAGACCGCGAATGTTGCAGAAGTTAATGAAGAAAAAGTTGAGGGGGGTGTCAAGACACTTAGGGTCGTCGACGGAAAGGCAGTCCGACCTGGGGACATTTATGGTCCCCTCCCCAGATGGGGACTCCGAGGCTGGTGTAGGAGTCGCCATGATTTTAAAATTTTTGGAGTGAAGGGTGTGTGTGTGTTATTAGGTGCTTGTAGTTTTGTGTGGAGGAAGAGAGTTGTCTTTAGAGGGCAGGCTGTGACTGCCCCCTTGTGTTGTGAGACAGCAAAGGGAAACGTTCAGTGAGGTCACAGCTGGGTTTAATGATAAGTTCACAGCACCCCCCTGAACAGTGCTTTAGACCTCACTGGGAGTAATTATCGTTTCGGCAGGTGTCTACTGCCTCCTCCTCATATATATATATATATATATATATATATATATATATATATATATATATATATATATATATATATATATATATATATATATCATGTTATATATATATATATATATATATATATATATATATATATATATATATATATATATATATATATATATATATATATATATATATATATATATATATATATATATATATATATATATATATATATATATATATATATATAACATGTTTAAAAATAATCAGGAATGAAACAGCTACCTGAGGCATGGCACTGCACCGCCAGCAGCGATCTGCTTCAGGCCATGAAAGGAAGAGGAAGAGATATACGTCAACGTTAAGACATATGACAAGAAAATTCGTCCCCTTTCCCAGTTCTCCGATATCTTACAAATATTAAAAACTGTGCTTGGTACAAACAGGGTGGCCTACACAGCTGTTACTCCTCGGTTCGAGGTTGCCCTAGTCAATTGGAAGTAACTTTGTGTGCCATGACATCTATATTTTCATGATATTTCATTTTACTTCTTAATTTATTAAAAAGTACGTATTTGTGTGTGCTTATGCAAATTCTCTCTCTCTACTCTCTCTCTCTCTCTCTCTCTCTCTCTCTCTCTCTCCTCTCTCTCTCTCCTCTCTCTCTCTCTCTCTCTCTCTCTCTCGTGTGTGTGTGTGTGTGTGTGTGTGTGTGTGTGTGTGTGTGTCTCTCTCTCTCTCTCGTCGTGTGTGTGTGTGTGTGTATGTGTGTGTGTGTCTCTCTCTCTCTCTCGTGTGTGTGTGTGTGTGTGTGTGTGTGTGTGTGTGTGTGTGTGTGTGTGTGTGTGTGTGTGTGTGTGTGTGTGTGTGTGTTTCATTTAATCTATCTTTCTATGTATTTATATCCAAGTGCTAGGGAGACTAAGCAACAGTAAGCTCGAAGAGTGTCAAGAAAGGTGGTTCATGTAATTTCAGAGATGTCATAATACCAGTAACACCCAGCTTTGGTTAAGAGGTGGCATTGGAACAATAGTAGAGGATATAGAAACATAAGACCGCGATTGGAGGCCAAAAGTGAACATTTTGACAGAATAAGTTGATGAGTTAGAAGTTAAGAAAAATAAAAAAAAATCTTGAGCATCTTCAAGACGGTCAAGAATGTGATTTGGGTGATGCATCAGTTGTTCTAGGTCACAAAGTATATCGATATGCAGGCTTGTCAAAAATTAAGACAACCAGCCATGGGAAGGAATGCGAAATCGTACGTTGTTGTTCTTAATAATAATCATTATTATTATTAACATCATCATCATTATTATTATTAAGATTATTATTATTATTATTAGTTTTTTTTTGTTATTATTCTACACACACACACACACACACACACACACACACACACACACACACACACACACACACACAAACACAAATTCGTCGTCTTTCTGATGGCTTAGATTTCTATTCTTTTTTTTTTTTTTTTTTCCCTCACTACAGGCTATATATCAAACACATCGTGCACACATCTCCTTGAAAGAATGTCCGCAATTTTCATTCAATGTTATTCGATTTTGTCTTGTTGCACATAATCGTTTCTTTGAAGTATATCATCAGTTTTATTAATATGGTTTGCTGGACATGCACGAATAACGAAAAGTGTTATTTGTGACATCATTTGTCGTATCCTCGAAAGTTGCTGTGGAAAATCCCCGTTTGATTTATGAATACAGTAGTGTTTCATGCGGCTTGGGGCGCGTTCACAGAATCCCACCAGCTGTTCTCTAACAATAGAATCGCTTACGATTTGTGTATTCCCGTTCATCCGTTTCCTCTGTCAAGATCGAAAAGCGATTACATGTGGTCTGCCCGGAACAAAAGGGGGGAGGAGGAGGAGGAGGAGAAATAGAGTAATGTTTGAAGACCTCATGTGAACACGGCCATAACGTTTCTTTTTTTATCATGCGTTTTTTTCTAGTTACAAATTTCCATGAAAAATAAATTGTGATGCAGCCAAATATTTCCCTTTACACGTGTAATACCCCGAACCTACCATTGTACCGCTACAAACTCCCTGCACAAACAATGAACTGTACATTTGTTCTTTTTAATGTAAAACGATTCACGCTGTTCCACCATATTATATATATAATATATATATATATATATATATATATATATATATATATATATATATATATATATATATATATATATATATATATATATATTATATATATATATATATATATATATATATATATATGAATGGGATTGTGTGTTCTGGCTCTGAAAAAAAAAAAAAAATACCTCGGTAAACGAATTAAAGATAGCTTGAGTTGCTATGTTGACAATCAGTACAGCGATTTACGTTAACATCATGTTGTTCTTACTTCATTTCATGCAACCCTTCCCTCATAACATGAACAGTGGTGGGAGGACTGCATACACCTCCACGTCAAGGTGGTAGAAAATAATGCAAGCAACCTGCGTCACACCACTGTGATGTTTTTTTTTTTTTTTTCTCATGCAGAACATTAAACAATTATATTCTGAAAGGCTGAATGGATGCAATTATGTCAAAAAATAATTGAATAATGTAATTCGTCAGTGGCTTCTCTTCCTCTTGGGTCTTCTGTTCATCTATAATTTATTTAAACGCAAACTATCGCCTCCATTCGAATATATACAGTGATATTTATCAACACGCACGCACGCACGCACGCACGCACGCACGCACGCACGTGCACCCCACACACACACACACACACACACACACACAGTATGAGCACTGAGCTGTTTCCGTAGGGGAACGACTGGCTGGGTGACCAGCAGAAGACCGTAGTTGAATGACACACACACACACACACACACACACACACACATCTTATATTTGACGTGTCCGCAGTTTTATAATTTTTAATCATTGTTGCTGAAGTTTTCCTTAAAATAATCTATTGAAAACAAAACTTTTGATCCACTGCAGGTCAACATTGTCTTAACGTATCTATCACGACCAGGAAGATAAGCAATGATTCGCAGAGTTAGGAAATATGAGCGTTTATTCTTAAGACCTTGAGGCAACAAAGTGCAGCAAATAAATGTACTCCAACACAAAGTACGCTCACACACAAAGTCAAAAACAGGAAAATCACAGGGTACACAGCATCGGTAAAAATATAAATTAATATGCATAAAAGTCGTTCATGAGAGAAACTGTCTAATACAAGGCTGAAGAAAATAAACTGATAAATAAGTTGAACCTCTAAATCATACTTGATAGAAGAAACATTTGCCGTACACACAAACGTGGGCGGACACAACACTCCTTTCCCACTTCAACCCACAAACAGCTACTACCTCCCCTTACCCTCACACTCTTGGTTGATCAAAAAAATCGATTACACTTACTTGTACATCCTTTTCACACGATCAATCCTTCTTAATCCTTGTTATTTACATGAAAAGAAAACAGATTAGATGAAGAAGGTACAAAAACCGGAAATTGTACAATCCCGGAGAACCTATAGATATACTCGTACTCTTACACTCCTGTTTCCGTTCATCTTAGCACAACATAGGTTATGAAGCAGTCGTGCCACTGACCGCCGGACACTGCTGCATAAACAGGTTTCCCTGATGCTTCATATCGGCCTATCCCAAACAAGGCAGGTAAAGGAGCAGTACACAATCATTCCAGATCCTTTATAATGCTTAATAAAAGAATTTGTAATTCGCCCTCTTCGCTTATGTTTCCATCACTGTTTCAAGTGTACAACTGACTTCTAAAGAACTTTGTTAATAGCATTAATCCGAAATCAGCTACCATTCCAGCAATAAATTGATAGTCATTATTATCAGTATTATTCTTAACATTACAATAAATAACTCATAAAGCATTCTACCATTTCATATCTGGCTCATAATTCTTTATGCATTTTAATTTAATTCAGTAAAATATCCGAGTGTATTTAGCACGATGGGCGGCTAATTCGTCAATATTCTGTCAATTCAAATGCATACGCGCCCGCGCACCCCCACCCCCTGACACACACACACAGTACCTGATTAACTAATTAACTAGAAACAAACTGAAATAAGACAATAAAAAAAGACCCACCCCATAAAAAAAATCTACAAAGGTAACGGCTCTTCGCAAAGTGTAGCATTTACAACACATAGTCCAAGATCACGTGAACAAAGACGTGTCCACTTCCCTGCTAAGTTATGTTCTGTCCCCACCACTTCAAATTATAAGCATATTTTGTCCTGCTAGTCAACGCCAGTGAAGCCAAATCCTGCTGAAACCGCTGCATTCTGTCATGGTATACCGAATGTTTCCATTTTCTGTTGTCTCTGTTTCTCTTTATTGTTCACTGTCATCTGTAAGTACATATATAACTATTGATAAATAAATAGATAAATAGATAAATAGATTGACAGATGCATATATAGTGATGATCCTGAAATAAGTGGGAGCGGCATTATAAGTGAGCTTTTTTCCTTTTTTTTCTTTTTAACTCATGTACCCTCGATAAGAGTCCCTTACACATGAGAGAGAGAGAGAGAGAGAGAGAGAGAGAGAGAGAGAGAGAGAGAGAGAGAGAGAGAGAGAGAGAGAGAGAGAGAGAGAGAGATTTACTCACTTAAATCTACGATTGATTTTCAAAAGTTGGAGTACAGTTCGTGTAGTGCACATAACAAAGGTTATGTCTTTAGCATGGAGACATTTTTCACAAACTTTTTTTTTTTTTTTTTCTAAATGTAAAGGTCGTAAATTTTGTTTAAGGCATCGGCTGCCAGTCGTCTCAATCCAGAGCAGCATGAGAAGTAAATTAAATTTAACCTTCGATCTCCCGATACCTACTTTATATTCCTGCCGAAATTCATGCCAGATAGGTAATACAACTTGCTAATTCTTATTTATCAATTAGAAATGTCAAATTTTACGAGATATATTTCTCGTGCCTTCTAGTACCCAATCAGAATTTCTGAATAATAATTTTTCCCTCCTCATTTTTCCCTCCATTACTTTATCCAGATGGCAACACTGCCGTCTGATCTATCCCTAAAGCTGAAATCTGCAGAAACCATCAACATAGGAAGAGTTTGGATTTGTTCCTGCTTCACTTCCATTATATCTACATTTTTTTTTATATATTTTGATATCGTCTCTTTCTAAGCTATTTAAGTTTATCCACGAAAAGATTTTGAAGCATCTATTTATTCACTAACTTTTCCTTGATCGACAATTTCGTAAAAGACAATTTACTGGTGATCTTCTAGCTTAAGTTTCGTCATACTAATAAAAATTTCAGGAAACCTTCTGAGTCATTAAAAGTTTTAGATAGAGTCTGGCATAAATCTTCAATTACTAAGGTCGTTAAAACTCGATAACTGCATGTCTTCCCTCTTCCTGTTGCTCCAATGCAGAAAACTTTCTACTATTTTCATTCTTATACGTATTTTGTCTACTTTAATAGTGCAAGATTAACCATTTTCTTCATTCCTTCATCTCTTGCATTGATAAACATCGGAACTGTCCGGTTCCCACCCTTCTATCTCTAGTATGTAAACTATCCCAAGAGAGGAGTATCAAGATAATTCCGGAACTCTATTAGCCTTTGCATTTGATACTTATTTCTATCCTAATTTAGTTGAACAGGTTATTTGTTTAACTTTTGTACTATTGGACAATCTCCTTCACGTGAAAAAAAAAACAAAAACAATAATGAGTATGACGAGAGAAGATATCTTTCGGAATATAGGATATTACTACATTCATTACGAAGTAGTTGGCTGTATGTTGCATAAAAGAAAGGTACCGGAGTTGAATGATCCGAGGATTGATGATACATTATGCCACTTCCACGCCAGACCTATCGGGGAAGGACGCCATATATAAGAGGAAACAATATTATGCAAATGTCACTAGTGGCCTCCTCCGATAAGCATATTTTGTCAGGGAGGTGGTGGTGGTGGTGGTGTCGTTTAAGGATGCCATATTGGTGTTCTTGTTGTTACTGTTTGTGTTGTTTGTGATGATATTCTATCTTTAACCATCGTTGCATAATCCATTTCTTAGAAAAGAAAAATTAAAATATCCACTTGACGATTCAACGAAACCAAGAAAAATAAACTTTTTATGAGCATTTGATCTCAGTAAAAATCGCTATTCACCACCATTCATAGGTGTGATAAAATATATAGATACATTGCAAATTTAGGCACGAGAGAATTTTAAAAAGGAGGAAAAAGGAGGAGGAGGAGGAGAAGGAGGAGGGAGGAGGGAGGAATACAAAGGAATAAAAAGAAGTCCAAACAGCAACA
>NW_026973676.1:262500-285000 GCF_035594125.1 Scylla paramamosain | reverse complement strand
GAGAGAGAGAGAGAGAGAGAGAGAGAGAGAGAGAGAGAGAGAGAGAGAGAGAGAGGAAACGTGTGGAAATATGACCCTGGCAACATAATTACGAAGACTGGTAGTGTCCGAAAACCTTCTGGCCAAAAATAACATGGCGGTCTTGGTTTCTCTTTGTCTTTATATGACTTTCTCTCTCTCTCTCTCTCCCTCTCTCTCTCTCTCTCTCTCTCTCTCTCTCTCTCTCTCTCTCTCTCTCTCTCTACGCACTGTATCTAGGCTATTCGTATTCTGTTCTATTCCTGCTGTTTTTGTCCCTCTTTGCTCTGCCCTCTCCCTTGTTCTGCTTTCGTTTCGCGGATGTTTCTATTTTCACTCATATTTACGAGTAGGTTGCTCTCACTTTTCACCTTCCCTTTCTCCTTCCCTTGTGTTTCACCCTCCTCCATCCCATGTTCCCGTGTTTATTCATTCCTTGGTTTCCGGGAATTTATTGATATCCACTTTATACGGAAAAGAAAAAAAAACTAAGGACAGTAGCAGCAGTAGGTAGCATAATAATAATAATAATAATAATAATAATAATAATAATAATGTGACAATACCGGCACTTCATAATTCAGCAACAAATGCAATAGGGCGGAAGGAGAACAGGCACGAGGTAAAAGCTTGAAAGCCATGGTCTTCATACTAAGTTCAACACCTGCCACGAGCAACAGCCACCCCTTCATGCGTAACACTGAACAACCTGTATGGTGATCCGTAAGTGCAAGTATGTCTAGCTTCTTCTTATCACCGATTAGTTCTAATGATATTTCAATACTACAATGTTTACCTCTCTTGCCTAGATGTACACGGTCGGGAAGAGAGATAAAATAAAACAAGATCACAACAGGACAGAACATGAGAAATATATGTCCAATTCCTGTCTCCAGCTCAGAATACTAAAGTTGAATAAACATAGATGATGTGAATGTTAACAAATTCTACGATCACAACCTTCCTACCAGAGTGGGAAGGAGCAATAATAATCAGCCAATGCGCTAGTCTACTCACCTTTAACGCTTTGGGACAGTGCCATCGTTATTGATTGAAACACCCCGACCTTGAACCATTCAGACTTATTATTCATGGCGGAACCAGACATCGAATTGAGAGGGGCTATAATTCTGTGCGCTTAGTAGTCAAGATAAGAACCATCTTACGATCGTTGATTGATGACTTATTATTCATGGCGGACCAGACCTCGAGTCTACAGAAGTGTACACTTGGTCGTCACGATTGCTGACTGATGGATAATTTTCTCTCTCTCTCTCTCTCTCTCTCTCTCTCTCTCTCTCTCTCTCTCTCTCTCTCTCTCTCTCTCTCTCTTCTGGCCGGTTTATTCAAGCTTGTTCGATAATCTACACAGCGTACTTCCTCAGTACACTGTTGCTGTGTATTGTAGCGGCAGACGAATACTAGCACCACATCCTAGCAATGTTTTAATCAATATCGTTAACGAACCTAACTCGAACACCGCATTATTTTTATGTTTTGTTAATGCTTTACTGGCAGCAATCGTGAGCAGATTAGAGATGCACTAAGCAACTCAAAGTAACACTGTGTTGTAAGTTGCGGTGCATTGAAATATGCAAATCATACCGCATCTATTTCATGTTACAATGCAATGTGTACGACCAATGGAAACCGTATTCAAGCTTATCTTGGAATGACCCTTAGCTAACATTCAGTTACAAGTCAAGAAGCTGTCATGAATACAATGTTTTTGTGTGTACACAGTTTATGTTTGGAATATACAGGAAAACCAGTATTACCTTAGGCTTAAGATTACAACTAAGAAATATTTTCCCATCACGTTACAAAAACCGTTTTCGTTTATTTATTTTTGTCTATTAATATGTGGTATGATTTACTGAAACTGTTGTTTCACGTATGTGTAAAATAGTTAATAACTATTGTTCCTACATATGCATGCAAATGTATTAATGTATACAACCTATTCTGGCACTGTACTTTCGAATTCGCTTCACACTAAGCAAACTCACAGCACTCCGTGTGTGTGTGTGTGTGTATATATATATATATATATATATATATATATATATATATATATATATATATATATATATATATATATATATATATATATATATATATATATATATATATATATCCATCGCGCCGTAACAAAGGCACCATTTGTAAAGTTATGAATACTTACATCAATGTAAGACGAAAAAAAAACTTTCATTTATTTATTTATTTATTTTTTTAATTAATGCATCTTTTAAACCTGAGTCATGTATGCTAGAGGAAATGATTTCATTAAGAAAAAAAAAAAAATGCAAAAAGTAACATATGTTCGTGATATCGTTTTGTGGAGCTGTTCTTTCCAGGTTTCATCTACTTTTGAATAATTAAAGCCTCTGTGGCAGAGCTTCATCCATCTGACGTCATTACCTACATTTTTTTTTTTTTTTTGGATCATGGCGCATCATTTCATCTCTTTGGCAGAGCCAACCTCTTAGTCTGAACGTAAAGAACCTGAGGCTCGATGATCCTTTATTCGGGAGAAACATTTTTTTTCGCCACTTTCCTTTTGGACTACGCTCGCTGTAAGAAAATTAATGAAATCCAGTAATTTCTGTGGCACACCCGCTGGCCCGACACATAACACTGGTGGTGGTTGAACAGTAATTCACCTGCGTGTTTCCGCCCAATGAAGAGCAGGTTAAGCTGTGAGAACTAAATCTTTGTGAGTGAATTGTTTGTATTCAGCACCCATGCACGCACACTTGTGACACACTCCAGTCTGAGCGTGCATGGAGGTGGTTACACTGAAGGCGTGGCTTGAGAAAGAAATTAAACGACACGCGTATCAGCTTAAAACCAAAAATTACTAAGAATCAACTTATGCGTGTACAGATTTATGTACGTTGGACAGCCAGCACTTGTATTCCTGTCCTCACTTAGCTATGTTGCCATGCATGCCAAGGGGAAGATTTTTTTTTTTTTTTCTTGACGAAATTCGTATTTTACAGGAGCAACTTCGTTCTTGGAGAGTTAAACAATGGATGCGCAACGTGGAGATCAAGTACGGTTATAAATACCGATGTGAAAATGGGAAGATACACAAGAAATAACAGTAAAAATGCGAAATTGTCCTCAAATGACCGAATAAAGAATAGAAAACACACACACACACACACATTACTAGCAGCGATAAGCTTAAACGTTTCTATAACAAAGTTACATATTCAGGTGCTTCTTCTTCTACCTTTGTCTATCCATCCTTCGTTCTTTCAACGTACAGTACATAGCCGGGTCTCTCCTTGTATATTTGATATCCTGTTCCTCAGAGTGTGGGTGCCCATAAGAAAAGTTTTCTTAAAACTCTTTTCCTCACATATACCTACACAGCACACAGAAGAGAGAAACTGTGCATTCGTGTATTTCGTAGCAAACAATATTTTATCAAGGAAGGAACACCAAAGAGTCCTTTTATACGTTTACTCCATGTTCCAAGCCTACTCTGGGGCCGAGGCAGTGATGTTTATTAAGCAAAGTGGTTCAGTAAGTGTGTCTGGATGTACTTCATTCACCAGACGATCTACAAAGATAGATAGATTGATTGATCGATCAATCTTAATGCATCGTAAGAACGGGGTCATATGTATGACACCTTAAAGAGTAAAGGCCTTTACCCTAAGGATATTTGTAAACATGATGCATGCAAGGTAAGACATTGACAGATGAAAGCTTATTTCTCATGTCCACCATGTATAATGGGAAATCAACGAGATCCGTTTATAAACTCCCTCACCACCACACGCATTAGCAACTAATGCATGTTGATGATCCATTAGTATGTGTAGTTTTGATAACATATCCATAGAAATACTCCAGAGGCTGTTACTTGAATGAAATGCCATTGGCAATATGTATACAGAACGGCCATGAAGGGATATTAGTGGATAGAATTATTACTCTGTCAGAGGAAAGTCGCAGATATTAACTCCTTTTACAGGGACCTAAAATGTATGGGAGTGCCGTCGTCCAAGTTATCGATTCCTTCTTTTTGATGTTACCTACTTTGATGTTATTTATATTCAACCAGCCGAAAAAGGAAGGATCGAGAAGGAAATCGGTTGTCACATTCTTACTCTGAATCCCACTCAGATCCCTGATATCCGGTTCACATCTAACAATGGAGATAAAGATATCATTGATGATAATGATGATGATGATGATGATAATGATGATAATGATGAAAATGATGATAATGATGATGATGATGATGATGATGATGATGATGATGATGATGATGGTGATGATGAGTTTATTTACAATTTATAAATATAAAAAATAAACTTGAACATCAAGGACAGCAATAACAAGTCCCCCAAAAGTAATTTCCTTCCCTAATTTCATGCATTTCACCACTGGAACCATCAGGTAGGGGGACTCCAGCACTGTACACCATCCTATCTCTTTAGAGGAACCAGCTTAGAAGTATAAAGAAACTGAGACTCCGATTGATCATTAAGAATATATTTTTCCACTTTCCTTCTGGACTACACATGCAGTTAGAAATTAAACTAATATCCTATCCAAGAAATTTATTTATTTATTTATTTATATATATTTTTTGGTTTTAACTGTCAAGAAGGGAGAGTAATGTCTCTCACTGAATGTTAATCAGATATTACAAGAGAAAAAAAAGTCAAAGGAAAACATCGTAGCTGCTTTAACTAGTGAATCCCTAGAAAACAACTGTTCTTTAGCAACTCACAACATGTCCTGAGACCTATATATGACTAATTAAGAACTACGCAGGGTCCGAGCTACATGGATAATTAAAGACTATGCATCATCTGAGCTATGTATTACTGATGAGACAAATTATTGATGGAGAGAGAGAATGTCTGTTCCTTATGTGTAACTCACTGTCATCTTACAAGGAAAACGTGTTCGTTTTATCTGAGGAATAAATTCGTTCGTGTGAGGCAGAAATAGCCAGCCTTTGAGTTTTAACCGTCTGAGAAATTTTTGTCAAGGGATGGAAAGGTTCGATTAAACTTTACTTATCTGACCACCACTCTGCAGCCAAAGTTTGCAATGTCAATATTAACTTTTTGGTTGATCTTCTCTAAAGATATTCCAAAACTATATCGTTATAAGTTTTTTTTTTTTTTTCTATTTTGGTTCTGCAGGATTACGGAAAAACACAATCTGACGAAAAAAGGTACGTATAATAAACTACTGATGAATCCAGGGAGAGAGAGAGAGAGAGAGAGAGAGAGAGAGAGAGAGAGAGAGAGAGAGAGAGAGAGAGAGAGAGAGAGAGAGAGAGAGAGCGCTGATGGAAGACTGAGACATTCATCTCACATCAAAATGCCAGGAAGCAGTAACGAATGATATACTTTCAATTCATCATATTTAAAGATGCACCGTACCCTTTCAGGTGGGTCGTGACTGGCAACTGGAAACTTCTACTTTAACAATGTGCAGGGATATTTTGCGTTCAAGTATTCTACACCAAAACTTTACATATTTGACAGTGTGATACAATAATAGTTACATCTCGTAGAACTTGTACCCTGAAGCATTTCTGAATTTCTCACCCCTTGTCTCAATCTGTGGGAATTCTCTCTCTCTCTCTCTCTCTCTCTCTCTCTCTCTCTCTCGCAAAATAAAAAAATGGAGGTCGTTCGTCATCTTTTACGAGGATGATGGCGTAAATGTGAGCGATGAGCTGACAGCGAGAAGCGATAACGATGCCAGTGTTGTTTTTGTTGATGTTTCCATAACCTTTTCAATTATTCCGTCGTTGTTGCTCTTGTTGCTGAGGTTGTAGTTTTTGTGAATGATTTTGATTTTTGTTTTTGTTGTTGTTTATATTGTTATTTTCCATGTTGAAATTAGTTATTCTTAGTGCTGTTGCAGTTTTTCCTTGTTATTTATAGTGTAGTAGTAGTAGTAGTAGTAATAGTAGTTGTAGCACCAATTTCTAGTAGTAGTAGCAGCAGCAACAGCAATTTCTAATGAAGTAGTAGTAGTTAATTTCTAATGTAGTAGTACTAGTAGTAGTAGTAGCAATTTCTAGTAGTAGTAGTAGTAGCAGCAGCAATTTCTAATGAAGTAGTAGTAGTTTATTTCTAATGTAGTAGTAGTAGTAGTAGTAGTAGTTTATTTCTAGTGTAATAGTAGTAGTAGTAGTAGTAGTAGTAGTAGTAGTAGTAATTTCTAATGTAGTAGTAGTTTATTTCTAGCGAGAAGTTACTGATCTCCCTGAGCATACATATAGAGGCGATCATGAAGAGGGAGCAGATATATTCTCCTTCACCCCCTCCTACATGAAAAACAGGATGAGATGAGTGGTTTAAGAAAATTCCCAGGCTTACTCACTGATCAGGATGCCATGAACTCTACGCTTTCCCTGAGGTGTATACATATATAGCTCGCTTTGGTCTAACACGTGATCTCCAAGACCGTGGTGGTGAACATTACACGCAGATATTGTTCTCTCGGTATCTTGCTCTCTTGCTTTAACGCCTTAGAATTTATTCAAGAAAAATAAATGGAAGCTGAGAGAAAGGAAATGGGGACAAGAAAAGCATGAGAAAAAAAAATCACGTAAATAAACACGATATTTTTAAATAATTTATTCCAAAACAAGAGAGAGAGAGAGAGAGAGAGAGAGAGAGAGAGAGAGAGAGAGAGAGAGAGAGAGAGAGAGGTGAAAGTGGTGAAAAGAAAGAGAAAGGGGAAGGGAAAGATGACAGCCTAAACGAGCGGTGAGGAATACAGGAGAGAGGGAAAAAAAAAGGTTTGGGACGCAAGGCTCACCAATAAAGTTGACGGCAGCATCAACAGGGACGGTGGTGGCGTGTGGTGAGGAAAATCTATGAAAAATGTATATAGTGCAAGAATTTAAAAATAGCAACAGAAATCAACGGACTGTTCCATTGCCTTAGAATACAAGATGAAAAAGACAACAACACAAGTGCAGAGGCGACCGAGAAATTGTGGCTGGATGGTTGAAGTGCATAAAAGAAGGGAACAAACGAATGAGGACAGCAGTTTACACGAGGAAAGAGAATGAAACATGAACAAAGAGCGAGAGAAGGATGAAGCGCATCAAGTGTTAACCAAACAAAACTTAATATCACGTAAAGTTTATAATCTCTTAAAATCCTGTTTCTTAAGAACCGCTGATAACACTAAACAATATATACACGAGCGAGCAAATGTGGCTATTGAATTTTAATACAACTTGCGATGAGAGCTGTAAAACTCATCCCCGACACACACACAAAAATAAAAATAAATAAATAAAATAAATAATAATAATAATAATAAAATAAAAATAATATATGTAGATAAATAATATATGTAGATAAATAAATATGCAAATTATTTAATAATAATAATAATAATAATAATAATAATAATAATAATAAGCGAATAAATTAATAAATAATAAATTCATTTAATATAAAATACTTGTCATAGCAACGGCATCGGTAGTAAGAGACGATGAAGTGTGTGTGTGTATGTGTGTGACCACACACCGAAACAGCGAGGTCACAACCCCTCGGGTTACATCCCTTACCTACTTGCTACTAGGTGAACAGGGGCTACACATTAAGAGGCTCACCCATTTGCCTCGTCGCTCCCGGGATTCGAACCCAGGCCTTCTTGGTTGTGAGCCGAGCGTGCTAACAACCACTACACTACGCGGTGTGTGTGTGTGTGTGTGTGTGATACAAGGAAGAATAGGAGAATAGAAAAATACGAGAAAAATTAAGAAAATCCAAATAAAATGTGGAAGAGGAAAATACACACGTACAAACACACAAAATAAACAAAATAGAATAAGAAATAATAATGTGAATAAAAAGCACGAGAAGAAAAGAAAAGAGAAAACAGACAAAATATTGTAACGAAGGAAAAAAAAAAAAGTCACCGTACAAGAGCGAGTAGCAGTACACTAGGCGGAGGAAGAGAACGGGGAATAACAGAAAACGGGAAGGAGAGGGATACTGCAGAAACCCGCTCGCCACGCCACACGTCGTCGTCGTCGTCGTCGTCGTCGCCGCCACCGCCGTCGCCGCCGCCGCCGCTCACCACAGCCACACGCACCGCCAACTTTCATGTCTCCTTGTTCCGGTTTCCTGTTACAAACCAAAGAAATTTGTGTAATCTCTAACACTTATAATGGCTTAATTTTCTGTGTTAACAAGAACTATACCAAATGTTTGAATACGGATCGCAAGAGTTGAAGCTCCTATTATTATATTTGGTAAACAGGTGGTATACGTATCACAACCATCTAAAAGCGTTCATTCGTTATTGTTGTTGCTCCGTAATCCTCGTCAATAACAAATAACTGACTGCCTAATTATTTCAAGGACTTGAAAACTTGCACCGAGGCAGCAATGGAGTAAATATACTAGCAGCTTTTGGAAGTGAAACAAGAAATTATAAAGATCTGTGTAGTTTATCACACGTACGAGTAAGCGATAACAGAAAACTGAAAGGGAATCGACGAGAGGCAGACGCTGACAGAGAAAGAAAGACAGACAAGAGATAAAGATAAACAGAAAGGGGCGAGGCACAGACAGACAGACGGACAGACAGAGAAGGTGGCGGCGGATGAAAAAAAAAAAGGCGCAAAGGTGGGGATCATAACAGAGCGTTAGTTAAAGAAAGAAAAGAGGGAAAGGGAAAGAGAAACATTCAGGGCAGAAGTTGGAAGCGCGAAGAGGATGATGAAAAATATATCAGCGAGACGCACGTCGCGTGCATTGCCAGTATTCAAGGAACTTTTAACATTAACACGCATCACGTAAATTATAATATTTTAAACCATGAATCACCAGAAGGACGATTTACGATTAATTCCGAAATAGTTGGGAGGCAATTCTAGGAGGAAGGGAGGGAGGGAGGGAAACGAGGAGGGGGACGAGGAGGTGGAGGGACGAGGAGAGAAAGTAGGGAAGGAGAAGAGGAGGATGGGGATGGAGGCGTGGAGAAAAGAAAGTAACTAGCAGTTACTTTATTACGAGTAATGGAGGAAACACATGAATCAGGGGGAAACGAGGGACCGAATGACCCCTGAAGAGCTTGTATCCTATAATAATAATAATAATAATAATAATAATAATTATAATAATAATAATAATAATAATAATAATAATAATAATTATTATTATTAGTAGTAGTAGTAGTAATACCAGCTAATACCACCAAATTACCATGAAAAGAAGCGATAATGAAGCCAAGTACATCTAACTTAGCCATCTAACATTCCCTTACTCCCCTCCCCAGCCTCTCCTCCTTCCACGATGCACAACTCTCCATCCACCAGTGAAGGAAATAAATCTCTGAAGAGGGAGGGAGGAAAGGAGAGAGAGAAGTGGTAGACAGGAGACAGCAAACGAACAAGAGAACGAAATTTATCATCTTGACGTTTAGAGCGGAGGGAGGGAGAAGGAAAACGGTGGAATGCTGCAAGAAACCAACTGACAGGCAAAGAAAGAACAGTGGAGGAGGAGGAAGGAGAGAGGAAAGCAGCAAGAAGTAACAGAGGCCAGCAGGGGGTAGAGTCTGAGGAAGGAGGCACGGGTGGAGGCAGGAAAGGTGGCAGGGGGCAGGATGGAAAGAAGATGAAGGGTAATAATTGTAAACCTATTGGAAAATTATCAATGTTCACGTGATACTGGGAATACTACCAAATATTTTAAAATCTCACTACTGATGCAGGAACAAATTAACTTGAGAAGAGGCAAGAGGGAAGATAGATTAGTACATAAAGGAGTGTTTGGAAGGGTGCAAAACGAGGAACGAGCGAAGGATGGAGGAAGAGAACAAGGAAGCAGTGAGGGAGGAGGAGAAAATGCGAACGAAAAACGAGGAAAAAAAACAAGCAAACTGGTGATGTTGGAGGGACGTAAAGAGTCTGAGTACCATTACCAACACTTTAAAAAATAAAATAGATATACGTGTATCTTTGAAATATGAAAACAAAACTTACCCATAAAAATCATGAAAACTACATAAAAACTGTTTAAGAACTACATCCAACTTGGAAATATGAAACAAAAACTTATCAAACTTATCTATAAACATCATGAAAACTAACACACACACACACACACACACACACACACACACACACACACGCTTGCAACGAGATAAGCAAACTTCCACTGTTTAATACAAGGCTTGAAACTCACCTGAACAAGACGTTGCAATGACACCGGATCGACAGTGACAGTGTGGCGTGTGTGTGTCCTTGTTCGTGTGGAGAGGAGTGGTGGAGGACAAGATAAAAGATGAGAACGAGGAGAAAGAAAATTAAAATCGAGAAGCGTTGAATCAGCAGAAAAAGGAAGAGGAGGGTGAGCCCCATCTGCAGATGTAAGGTGAGAAACACAAGGCCGGCGGAGAGGGCGAGGGTGATGATAACGATAACGATGGAAAGGCAACGAGGAGGAAGAGGGACACGAGGACAAACGTTAAAAAAGACTAAAGGGGGAAAAGAAAGGAGAAGCAGGAGGAGTCAAAGGAAGCTACACCACCGCTCCTCGCCACCACGACACACACACTGAAAAATGGGAAGTCCCTCAGGCTCAACCCTTCATCGCCTCGAGCTCACGTCTCGAAACCTAAGAAAGTTCGAACAGCAAAAATAGCAATCCCATCTTTTCTGAAACGGACTCTGACCTGTACCGAAAACCTTGTACTGTGCCTGTACATCAGTCGCAGTTTAACAGTTTATTAAAGAAAGGTTGGTTACAAAACAGTGCATAGGGGCGCACGAACATAGATTGGGGATTAATAACACTACAGAAAAAAAAAAAAAAAACAATAAATAAAAGCACTGCAAGAGAACTGGGCACTCAGGCTTGTTATTTTTGTATTGTGGTTTATGAAATGTTACGGGGGATGTTCGTTTTATTTTTGTGTTATATATAATTGTATATTACAATAGTTAAGTTTTTGTTATTATTAACGACTTAATGATGTGATATGAGGAATATTTATGACTCCATGTTACAGGCTATAGTAATGTGAAACTTCATTGATGATTTATTACCGATTACCGTTGTATTATTTTGTTAGGATGGGGGAGATGACCTTATCGCTGCCGATTCCATTAACAAACATATGCTGCTGCTGCTGCTACTACTGCTACTACTATTACTACTACTACTGCTACTACTACTACCGATATTACTACTACTACTACTGCTGCTACCGATATTACTAACACCATCATCACCACCATTACTACTACTACTACTACTATTACACTACTATTATTATCAATATTACTACCACCACCACCATCACTACTACTACTATTACTACTACTACTACTACTATTATCAATATTACCATCACCTCCACCATCACTACTACTACTACTACTACTACTACTACTACTACTACTGGTTCTAGGGTGATTCGTCCCCGGGTGAAATGTCCCGGGTGATTCATCCCCGGGGTATTCATCCCTGGAGGATTGGAACCCTAGGGTTATTTGTCCCCTAGGGTGATTCGTTCCCTTGGCTGTATTTTTGTCGCGTTAGTTACGAAACTCCATTACTACGACAAGATCCGACCATCAATGTGTGTGTGTGTGTGTGTGTGTGTGATGTTGTGTGAGTGTGTTGTTCGAATCATGATTTGATACATCAGGTTGTTAGCTTGACTACCGTTCACTGGTTCGGTTTTCTATTTTCACTTTTCAGTACGTGGGCCACCACAGTCAGAGCAGCATGCCGCACACAATCCCATCAAGCCGTGGCAGGGAAAAGCTTGTTGATGATCTTAACTTCATCTACGCTGCACAGAAGAAAAACGCCGATGGAACCAAGCAATACTGGCGATGTGAGGTTACTGCATGCAAGGCTCGTGTTCACACAACAGTAGGGGATGAAACCTTCACTATCGTGAAAACTGTGAACGAGCACAATCATTCCACGACTGCTGCGGCTGTGAAGGCGAGGGAGGCCATGGTCGAGCTGAAAGCTGATGCTACTTCTACTCAAGAATCTTCTCGTGCTTTGGTGGCTAACGTTTTGTCAAAAGTGGATGAACATTCACTGGCTCATGTGCCGTCCACATCTACTACAAGCCGCTACGGGCGGCAGTGACGACAGGACGCTCAACAAGCTCCTCCAATTCCCCTGACTCGCACTGGCTATGTTATTCCTGAAGAGTACACCAAGTTAGAGTCGGGAGAGATATTTTTTATTTCATTTTTTTTCTTTATTTTTCGTTTCTTTTTTTACACACACTATATACATATATTCAGGAAAAATATATTGTTTTTAGCGTTTTCTATTTAATGATTTTCTTCACATATCTTTTTGACATTTCTTCGTATTTTCGTTTTCCTTCGTGTAATTTCATTCTCTTGGATGAATCCATCCATAATTGTTACATTTTTTTTCTTTTTCTTTGCATTTTTTTACAAAGACGTCCATTGTTTTACTTTGTTTTCCTTGCCGCATAAAAAGCAGGGCTCAAGTTTATGTAGGAAAAAAGTTAATTTATCTTCATCAAATTAACTTTTTCACACATGCTTCAATAATTTTACTACATTTTTTTTTCCCTTTTTCTTTTTTGTCCTTTTCAAGTTACGTTTTTCCCATTGATATACATCATTTTACTATTTTTTTTATTTCCTTTTTTCTCTGTTTTATTTTTTTTTACGTTACGGTTTTCACACACATACATAATTGTATTACAATATCTTGTTTTTCTTCTTTATTTTTTACTTTTATTCACATTTTCACGTTTTTATTTTTTCATTCTCTTGAAAGATATATTTTTAACATTTTTCACATTTTCTTTTCCTTGTTTTTCCCTCTGGGACAAATCCCGCTATTCACACAAACATCCACATTGCGTATTTATTTCCTTTATTTTTTCACAAATGCATCCATTATTTTGGTTTATATTTTGTTGATTTTTCTTTTCCTGTTTTAATTCTTTTTGGAGAACGTTTTTCACACACACATGTAAAATTTTAATACATTATTTTCTTTTTTTCGTGTTTTTTTTTTCATTTATTTCACAGAGAAAATGTTCTTCCTGCGTGACAAGCAAGGCTCAGATTCTTGCAGGAAAACACACAATTCATCCTCTTCTTCACGCTGTCTTTCTTTTTCACACAGGCATCCTTCATTTTACTGCATATCTTTTTTTTTTTTTTACTTTTTCTTTTTTACTTTTTCTTTTTTTGTAATTTTCAGGTTTTGTTTTCCATACATAATTTTACTACCTTCTCCTTTGTTCCTTTTTTTTTTTTGTTTTATCCTCTTGATCAAGTTACGCTTTCCACACAAACATCGATAATATTATTGCAGCACGTATTTTACTTTTTCTTTCTTTTTTTTTTTTACACTCTAAGTTACGTTTTTTTTACTTGTGTAATCTTATTATTTTTTCTTTTCTTTATTCTTTTTTCATGATAATTTTTTTTTTTCTATCAAATGATATATACATATTTTCTTCAATGTTTTTGTTTCCTTTCTTTCATCCTCCTGAGCAAGTTACGGTTTTTACAATTATGTACATAATTGTATTATCAAATATACTTTTTCATTTTCTATCCTCTGTCACAAGTCACGCTTTTCACACAAACATCCCAGTCTTCTCCTGTACCTTGTTCCTGTCAGTCATCTCGCCTGTACCTTCTTCATATCAGTTAGCACCACACCAGTAGCATCCTTCATCTGCTTCGCATGATTTACATCCTTTATTGGCTTGTTCCTACTCCTTGGTATCCTGCATGTTCTCTTCTCTCCTCCTGGTGTTTGCAGCTTTTCCAGTAAATCACGACATGCCTCAGCCTTAGCCACCGCCACTGCTTTCCCTGCTAACTTCTTTGCTCTTCTGTATTCCAACTTATTCTGCCTCGTTCCGCTCTGCTCCCACTCTTTCTTGATTTGCTTTGTCCTTTTCAGTGCATTGTTGACGTGTTCACTCCACCACCATTGTTGTCTAGTTGTGCGTGACTTTCCACACGTTTCTATCCACTCCTCTCAAGATCCCCGCACTCTTCTTCCACCAGTCCTGGAACCGCTCTGTGTTTAGGTTCACTGTGTGTGGCACCTTGGTCTTGAACTTTTGCTTCTTGGCCAGCCTTCAGTGCAGCCCATCGGGTCCTCTTCTCATACCTTCTCATTACTTTCCTCAGTCTTTTTAGCCATGCATGCATCACTACCAACCGCTGCTGCCTTTATTACCATGTGCTCTACGGATTTTTTTTTTTTTTTATTATTTTCAATTTTATTTATTTTTTTCTACTTTTATATTTATTTCTTAGCATTTACTGTATCTACTTTTTTTATTATTTTTCTATTTTCTTATTTTTTTTCATTTTCTTTATATATATTTTTTTTTATTTCTTTCGCTTTTTATTTATTTATTTTTTTTTTATCTATTTTTCGGCATATTTTTCCAGGAGATCAGCGCTCCCTCCGCAGCGGGACGAGTGGAAGGGAAGCCTGACCGTTACTGTACCGACCCTCAAGGTCAAAGAATAATCAATGAAGTCCATTACAGCACATAAATTATGGAGCATCCCTCTTCCAAACAAGAAGTCATATGCCTGATCCACTTGAACGGTGTCCACGTCCATCATCAGTGCGCGTGTGCCCTGTCCAAAGTCCAGCGAGATTAGCTGCGGCGGCGGAGCACACCTGCCTGCCCTGTGCATCAACTTTTCCCGGCCGAACCTGGTCACAACAAATGATGCTGCGGCGCCAGTGTCCACCAGTACTGTGAGCGGCTCCTCGCTATCTAGTGTTCGTGCGACAAACGTGTATACTTTCCCTACGAACCCTGGCTCAGGTTTCCGCCGCAGACGTTCAGGGTGGCGGAGAAACAGGCTGCCGCTGCCGTCGGGATGGAACTCTTGCACGATCTCGGCTTCCTCCAGGCGGTTCATGGACACGATTATCATTTCAGTGGAATAGTGACCCTCCATCTCCTTTGGAAACACCTGTAAGGGCGTGCTGACCTCCACGCCGCCCTTCAGGGTGATCACCACCTCGTCCAGCTTGATCACCTCCAGCCGCAACGTTCCATAAGCCGTGTTAGAGATTACCGTCACCTTCTCCTCATCGCCCGTGACAAGGCCCATTTTTTCGGCCAGTGACACCATCATTATAGTGACAGAAGCGCCGGTATCCAGGAGAACAGTACAAGGGTGGCCGCGCACTGCCCCGTCCACCAGTTGTCCTTCCTCAATATCAATACGACAGTACTCGCTTACATTTCTTTTCGTCCCAGTGGCCAGCTCAGTGTCCACTACCACCCTCAACACGTTGAACCAGAATATCTCCCCCCAATCTTTGGCCTGGCTCTTGTCTTCCTCCGCATCCTGCGTCTTGCTCGTCTTGGGCTGGCTCTCGTGTTCCTTCTTGTCCCGCGTCTTCCTCTTCTTGGGCTGGCTCTCATCCTCTTCTGTATCCCGCGTCTTCCTCTTCTTGGGCTGGCTCTCGTCCTCTTCTGTACCCTTCGTCTTGCTCTTCTTGGGCTGGCTCTCGTGGTCTTCAATATCCTGCGTCTTTCTCTTCTTGGCCTTTTTCTCGCCCTCCGTGGCCTTCGTCTTCCTATCTTTTCTATCCTTCCTCTTGTTCTGCTCTCCGTGTTCCATATCCTCTTCACCGCCATCCACCTTCCTCTTTTTACGGGTGTCATAGTCCTCCATGTCTCCCGCCTTCCTCTTCTTCTTGTTGTGTTGCTTAACCTGTTTACCATCATACAGCTTCGTGCTACTCTTGCTGCTCTCACAGCCTTTCATATGGTCTCCCTTGTTGTTGGTGCGATGCTTCATCTCTTTAACGCCTTCCATCTCCGTGTTGGCCCTGTGGCTGCCGCAGTCTTCCATGCTCTCTAACCTCCTTTTCTTGCTGGGTTGTTTGGCCTCTTCCTTCCTCTGCGTCTTCGCCTTCTCGCTTAACATCTCTTGGTCGTTCATTGTTTGCTGCTTCCTCTTCTTGCTTTTGGATCGCGTTGTAAACAGTGGTGCGTGAAAACCTTCACAAGGAAAGCCAGGCATGGCACTGTCTTGTCTAGAACCTCTGATTCCATCACCTGTGGCCCCTTTCTTGGTGTGCTCAGCAGCTTGGAGCTGAGCCCTGGCGGCACCCACCACGCGCACCAATCAGAGGCCTCGATTTGAGCCTAACAGCTAATCAGATGCAAGAACGATACAACTGTGGTAATAGTATGTATATATATATATATATATATATATATATATATATATATATATATATATATATATATATATATATATATATATATATATATATATATATATATATATATATATATATATTATAAGTATTCCGTGGTGCATTAAGTTTGAAGTACGTACGTAATAACTTGTTTTGTTTTTGTTGTTGTGTAAATGCAGGCTACTATGGGTTTGAGAGGCCGTGTTACGTCGTTTTTCGGGAATACTCTAACAAACAGGTGAACTATTTCCGTCAGTACGGTCCAGTGAGAACAGTGTGATGTACGTACGTACGTACGTATAAAGACAATATTCTGCAAGGTTTCGCTTCTAAAAAAAAAAAAAAAAGAAAATAAGAAAAAAAATAATAGCAAAAAAGAACTCATGAATAAAGTTGCAGAATATGCGGCCATAAAAATTAAAGCACTCACTCTTCTGCTGTGTTCTGTATTGAGTCAGGTACTAATTCAGGCTCTTCCTCTGCGAAATCAAAAGTTTTGCGATTTATTTATCTGTTGTTTATGTAAGAGTTGCACTGGCCAATGGCTGCGAAAATTCTATAAGGAAAGGCCCCACTGAGGTGCCAGGTACTAAAGAAAGAGGACCAAAAGGGTTCAAGTCGTAGGAAGGAGAAAATGCAGAAGCAGACAGGGAGTTTTAGGAATTACCAATGAAAGGAATAACAGATAGTGAATACTGGTTAACTCTTGCATTAGGGAGGTTAACAAAACTGTGATATGAGAAAGTAGACTCTTGTGCAGCGAGGGCGCGGGAGGAGGGGAGGCAAGATTAGGATAGCAATTAGCGTGTAAGCAGCAACAGAAGATAGCAAGAGATGTAACAATGCGAGGAAGAGAGAGGAGTTGAAAAAGAGTCATTTAAAGAAGAGTGGTTAATCGGATGAAATACTTTTGATTCCAGTCTATTCAGGGGAGTGGAATTCCCCCTCCTCCTCTCCCCTCCCCCCGTCATATGAGAAGTGTACCCCATACATGTACAGATATTTCAAAAGTAAAAGTTCCATACCTTTCTCCTCCTCCTCCTCGTTCTTGTTGGAAACTTGATTCGAATCCTTCCTTGGTCCCTGCCTTCTGTACCGCTGCGCCTTGCCCTCTTCATTCTTTCTTCCTGCCCTTTCTTTGTCAGATTACACTTTCCGAACATTTCACTTGTGTTCCTTCACTTTATCTGAAACATTTTCACTTTTCTGCACTTAAAACTCTTTCCTTCATTTGACCTGCTGGTGATGGGAAGGTCTGGCTCCGCTCACCCGATCCTGGTGCTGCTGCTGCTCTCTGTGTGTGTGTGTGTGTGTGTGTGGTGGCCTGATGGCGCCGCTCGTTGTGACAGGTGTAATGAACCGCAACGCCGCACACGGTACAATTTAACTGAGTCCGGTCAATCCTGTAATCATGTAAAACGCTTAACACCATAAACATATTTTGTTGTGCCGTCACGTCTGTATCATCAGTTTCAGCTGCTGATTACAAGTGTCATTACGTTCTATCTACTGGATCATCTACCGAACATTTAATCTATTGTACGTATTGGGGGGTTTGTGAATGAGCGTGGGCGACGGTTGTAGAACGCAGATCTGCATGTGGTGGTGGCGATCACCCTCCTGCTGTTAGGAGTGTCTGGAGCACCACAACACTCCACCATCACAAGGGTTCATCATGGCCCTGTCCCACAGCTCAACATCTTTTAGTGTAAACATCGTCATCACCCTCACGACTCGCTCTCCCACCTCCTCCTCCTCTACTTTCTCATCTTCATTCCTTCACTTCCTCCCCTTCATCTTCACTTCTTTCTCTTTCTTATATTGGTGTGTGGTTCTATAGTTTTGGATATCTTTATAAACATTTGTAACGTAATCAAGTTTTGCTGTTAAATGATAACCTGTGGTCAATGAAGGTGTCTGTATGTGTGTTGCAGGAATGCCAGGGACACACAGCCGTCCAGAGGCGTCACAGAATCATCACTAATGAAAGATAAGGGGGATACCCGGGTCGGAAAGGTAAGCGTGTGCCCCTTGCCATCCGAGGCTGAGCGGTGACTGGTGGCAGGACTGACTGAGCGCCGCGACCGTCTCACTCTTATGATCGGAGCACCAACACAGCTTCGGATCACGCCTCGTCGTGTTTATTTCTGTGATGTTCTCCTCCTGTTGTGAAAATCCGTGTTCTCTTAACTTAAAAGAGGTGTAACTTAATTTTTTTTTTTTTTTTTTAGGAAATAAAAACATATATATATATATATATATATATATATATATATATATATATATATATATATATATATATATATATATATATATATATATATATATATATATATATATATAAACGAGATAAGAATAATATATTTTACAGTTTCTAGCCAGTATAATGTTTGGAGGTGACTGTAGAAATAGAATAAATGTCTCAAAGTGGTTAAGAATTAAGAAAAAATATCCAAAATAGCATAGAAGGGGTTTGAAAGATGTTAAGCTCTTTCTTCCACTGCTTCAATACGTGGCTCCGAAGCTTCGAGATCCGCTATTGCATTTTGAGAGAGAGTGTTTTAGTCCAAGAAAGTTAGAGAGACTCTATCTTAAGCCTCCTTGGTTCAGTCAGTCAGTCAGTCAGTCAATGAAGGCAGTCGGTCAATGGGTTGATCAGTCTATGAATCAAACAATCAAAAATAAAAATCATCTTTAATTAAAAATATACAATACACAACAATAATAACAATAATTAGCTTTAAGTCATTAAGTGTTTCCAATGTCTAAAGGCGGTGGGCGGGAACTATTTATTTATTTATTTATCTATCTGGACAGTGCGTGGTAAGAATGGAGTATCAAATCAAATCAAAATGGTACTAAATAAATGCACAACTTTTGACTCTTGTATATCGCTTACTAAAACAACTTCATCGTACACACGGAGAACATTATCGTACAGCAACATTGATACCTCTCTCTCTCTCTCTCTCTCTCTCTCTCTCTCTCTCTCTCTCTCTCTCTCCTAGTTTCCGTGTCAAAATGCTATCTTGTAGGTATATAATATCTCTAGTTTTTAACACATGAACTTTCTGGCAAAACTCCTCACTTTTCACAATGATTCTCTTACGATGTTTTAGTGTTAAAAGTTCATCTAATCTCTCCTGTATAAAGAAAAATAAGTTACCTCAGTTCTAAGGCTCAGTAAAGCAAACTCTGACAACTACGATATTGTTCTCTCAACTCATCACTTACAAAAATCGTCTCTCCTCACGTCTTTCAATGCTAAATGTTCACTCTTGTCACTCCAACACACACAATCTCTCCTCGATAAAGAAAGGTACCTCGATTCTAAGGCTCAGAAATGCAAAATCTGACAATCACCAAAATTTTTCCCCACGACTCACTCGCTTCACTTTTTATTGTAAACACTTTTTTACTTATATCATGATATATATATATATATATATATATATATATATATATATATATATATATATATATATATATATATATATATATATATATATATATATATATATATATATATATATATATATATTTAGTTCATAATAAAGATATTTTGAAAATAATAAAAAGTAAATAGTATTAATTACACCTATAAAAATACACAAAACAGATTTAAAATAAATAACAAGAACATATGTTATAAATACAGGCAAAGTCTTGATGTCAAACACGCACATTTATCATATCGTAACCAAAGCAGTGTGCCAAACTCACAGAAATACAAAACGCAACACAAGTGACCTTACATAAAACAATATTCTACAAGACTTCGCTCTGAAAAATAATAATAAATAAATAAAAATAAAAATAAAGAAATAAAACATAAAAAAAAACACTTAACAATAAAGTTACATAACATAAGGCGGTGCTTCTTGACAGGAAGCCACCCCCTCACTCCCCTCCCAGCCACCCCCATCACCCCTCAAAACAAGCTTGGGGGTCTGTGGAAAGTTGTGGGTTTTTGGAGGACGAAAAATAAGTGAAATATGGTTGTTGAAAAATCTAAGGAAATTTCCCTTATCATTTCGAATTCCCCTAACCTAACCTAACCTTGGCCCCCCCTCCCCTCCACTAGGATATTAACCTAACCTAGCATGACCTGACGTAACGAAGGACCTCAAAAATGATGCCGTGATGCCTTGCCTTACTTATCTTCAAAAACATTGTAAATACACAGGGAACAAAACAATGTTAATCTAGTCTGTCCTTGCTATCCAACAAGCCTCTTTAACCATAGGACCTTCCACTACGGTCCACAGTTATGAACACTTGGCCAGGTGATAAAATCCCTTATAATACGCAACAGTTGAAAAGGAAAATTAAAGACCATCTGTTTGATTTACAAAATTTCCAGTCACCTAACTAGCTACATTTACTTGGTATATTTACCATGTTTTCGTGTTTTACTTGTAAATTGTAAATATAATGTAAGTCATAGATGATACTCAGCCATGTAAAATTTTCATTATAATAAAGTATATCTGTCAGGGAGCCTCGGCTCGGCAGCTTATGTCTAACAAAGCATAACCCCTGTTATCCGGTATTCATTTATCTGGAATTCTCAAGCAACTGGATTTATTTACCTTTTTTTCTGCGGAAAATAAATAATAGGTACTCTAAAAATCAGGAACATTTGAAATTGGCGCCAGGCAAGCAGTGGGAGTGGAATGTTTTGTTTCCCGCCACTTGCATATACAACAAGTTGTTAGTCGAGTGTTTTTGCGGGATATCCATACAGTTTCCTTAATAATACGCCATGCCGAAGGTCCCAGTCAAATGTAAACGTAAACATTGGTTGTGTCAGAGCAAACATCAACATGTCGGTGTCGGAGCCTGCACTGGTTGACAGGCTTATGCTTGGGGAAGAAAACCCTGATAACCCCTTACCTTCATCTGACTAGTGATACATATCAGTGAAATTAGTGTTAAGAAACTAGTTTTACAAGACATATATGCAGTAGTGAATAAGGATCATTAGTGTGTATCCTGACTGTCAACACATCATTAAGTACAATCTTTATCTATTTATCTATTCTTTTTTTCATTTGTATCTGTCATACAAGTACTTGTGTATAGTATTTTACTTCGGTTCTTGCTGAAAATTGAATACTTATAAGAGTAACTCAACCAATCGTAAAATCCAGCTATCCGGAACACACTGCCCCCCATTGGTGCCGGATGGCTGGGGTTATACTATACATATTTTCTTATGTATATATTGTACATAATTAATGGCAAGAAACTTTCCTATTTACACACAGAAGGAAACCATTTTTGCTCCATTCTCAATTTATATCCAATATATTGTGATGTAGTAGGGTGAGCCACCAAACTGTCCCTTTCCACTAGGGGCTGACAGGGCAGTGTGAATGGTGTCTGTGTGTGTGTGTGTGTGTGTGTATGTGCCTTGTCTGGGCTGCCCCGCGTGCCGTACTCAGGAACTGCTATGCACCAGAGACAAGGGTGTGAGAAGGCTAGCTATCCATCTTGTCCTGCTTTTTATTATTTGTCAAACCAATAAGAAGCATCCCCACATACTATACTGGCTGGGAGTTAAACAATCCGTTTCTTTCAATTTTTTTCCTTTCTTGAATGTGCATGTAAATGATTTCTGTTGTGCCTTCCATGTTGTGTAGTGTTGTGTTAAACTCTGAACTGAGAAGTATACTCTAATACTTCTGTGCCACATTTCCACTGCATTCCAGTGGAAATGTAAAATGAAAAACTCCTCTTCTCCATCTCCTGTACTTTTCTTGTTTTTTTCTTAGCTTCATTTCTTGGCCTTCATTCTTTTTCTCATTAAGATTCACGTCTCTCTTTAACCATACGTTCTTGTAGTCGGTATTCTTGGAAAGTGTTCCTACCTTTGTCAGGATTTCCTTTGCTGTGACCTATGACATCATTCTCACCTTCAGTGGTCTCTGGCCTCCCTCTGTTTATTTTCCAATCCTATGTACTTCCTCTATTTCCTCCCGGACTGCTCTAATGATTTTTCCTGCCAACTCTTTTCTTCCCTCTCCCTTGCATGTCTTGCTGGATTCTTTTTCTCTTGAAGGTCAAACATGATAACATATTTCTTCTTTTCCAGTGTGTCCCTCATCATAGCTTCTTTCTCCTCAATTACTTTGACTACTGTGTCTTTTGTCTCCTCCTCTATTTGATTGTGAACTAATTCGATGAAACTCACCTCCTCATCTTTGTTTGTCTTCTTCCAGGCATCTCTCAGTTCATTTAACTTGCT